>NW_010133162.1:0-53644 GCF_000699245.1 Pterocles gutturalis | reverse complement strand
TACAAGATTTTATCCTTGCCTTAGGACAATAAACTTTTTTGCTGTAACCTGTGTGGTATAAGCAAAGGATTTTCTTAGCACATTACTAACAGACATCAGGAAACGGCTTTTAATAAACTTAATAAATTAATGACAAGCTGTTTATAATTCTGACAAAAATCCAGCATTGTATCCTAATGTTTGATAAAGCTTTAATTCTGGCAAGCAGAATGCCTGAATCTAGCATCAACATCACGTTCCTCCCCTGCTTTGGTCTCAGGGTGACAATTCACACATGTGTTGCTGCTGCCCTAGGAACTAAAATCAGAGCTGAACAGAACCATAGTCAGGAAAGCATCTGAGATGGGGGCTTTGAAAAGATAAAACAGGACTTGGTAGCTTATAATTTTCTTTCATAGTCTTACTTTTCCCCACTCCTCCTTTTCTAGACTTCAAATATAAAGGAGTAGGTATTCCTCTACCTACTAAAGGGTATATAGAGTATATATATTCTCTATATACCCTTTAGTATAAGTTACAGCCAAGATAAATAGCCAGATGATCACCTAATTGTTGTTAGGTGACCCTTGGTAGCCTGTGTAATAAAGGGTTTCCAGAAATGAATACCACAAAAGCCCATTCACCAGCAGCTGAAATCCTAACATTATCAAGTTGAAAAGCATGCAATCGGGAGAAGAAGAGGGAGGAGTGAAGAGGAAAGGCCATTTGTGCTAATGAGGAAGTGAGGGTTAACCGAAACTTCACCCACGAAAAGCCATATGGCAAAGCAACATGAATAATCTGAACCCTGATCTCGGAAGAATGAAACTAAGAAACTACTGACCAAGGCAAAAAATATGTTTATTTTATTAGAAATTAGTATATTAAGGAATATGCCATTCATTTGAACACATGGAACTGCCTCCTTAAAAGAAAAATTATCACTATGTATTTTCCAGAAAGATAATTGTTTTATTTTCACAAAATATATAAATAATCTTGGAAGAAAAAGGAGTTCTAGCACAAATCTTTTGCTTCCCCAGCCTCTTCTATATCCTCAGAGTTACACATACTCTTATGTTAGACTTAAAGAGGAGCTTATATTCTCTTTGCTTTAAAGCAAAGGTTTTCCAGTGCCATTGCCTTGAGTTTATGTCCTACCTGCTAGCTGTCATACTGGCTGCCTTTTGAAAGACTGATCTGCTCTCTGCAGCAGCTGGAGCCAGGGTGGACTCTTAACCCTCACTGGTAGAGAGGTCTCATATCTACCTGAGCCAGGCACTGACCTGTGGCCAGATAACTAAGGCACTAGATAGTTGTGGCAGCTGCAGAAGTACCTAAGATAGATACATCAAAAAAAGATAGACTAGACACTGCAGAAGTACCTAAGATAGATACATCACAAAAAGACAGACTAGATAACAGTAAATTACCCACAACCACTGATAAATTTTGTAGCAACTTTTTTTACTGCTAGAATCAAACTCTGCTGAATTCTTCCATTTTGTGTACTTTTTCCTGACTGATGTTGTTGATGTGCAAAAAGGAGTCATTCTCTCTGTTTATGCATATAGAAACTAGCATTTAAAACACTAATGAAAATGGTGATCATAAAAGATAGAAAATTACTAAATTTCTGGGATAAATTCAGTAATTAATGAGTTTTACTGAGCACTCACTGATCTGGTGGTAAAGTATCAGCAGATGCAGTGAGGAGGAGGAAGGAGCAGGTGTGTGAGTTTTAAACACCAGCACTGTTCAACCCCTGCTGTATGATCTGTTCTAGTAGATTAGAAGGGCACAATCATACAATCAGGTAAAAATATCAAGCTATTGTCTTTCTAATTAATCAGTCAGGAACCTGAAATACCAGGAAATTCAAATGACCGTTTGCAGCTGGATCAAATTGTTTTTCTGTGCAAGGCTTCTTAAGATCTTGAAATTGCTTTATTCAAAGCTTTCTCCTCTGGATAACATAGATGAATAATAATAAGAAAATCATGAGGACAGGTGAGCTCAAAACCACCAACTTTGGTTATAGCAGGGAAGTACCATATATTCCTGCCAGGCTTCTCAGTTAGATTAGAGACTTATTAAAACGAATAAATTGAGTCGTGTCCTCTGATACTGAACTGTAGGAAAGAGATATTTGAAATTACGCTGACAAATGCCAAAAAAACATTCCCCCGGAACACACTGAAAAACTACAGCAAGTATGATAAGGCAGAAAGTCCCACTGAAGAAACGTCACTCAATCGCATCCATTAACTACTGAAGGGCGCTATGAAATATGTCTTTTCCATTCCACGTAGTGGTCTGAATGTAAAAATAATTATGCAGTAGCCCTGAGCGCTGAGCAGATAATGAAGAAGTTTGGACCTCCACCCTCTTGACTGGCTTTCATCTGAAAGTCAACTGTGCATCTAGTGGTCATATAATGATGTGTCCATTTCAAGCATAGCCAGGTCCTAAAAGCTCATGGACTTCCCACAGGGCACTTTATTTTTCCAGATCCATTAATATAGTCCCTGCCCAACTATCAGAATTGTAGGCTTCATTTAATCTAATTGGCACCAAAGATAAAGAAGAGACTCAGCTCAGATGTTTTCTATCAGGTTTCTCTTAAGCAGCCAGACAAAACAGGCAGAGCACAAGTGATTTCTGAGCAGGTTTGGTTTATTCAAAAGACCAGTTCCTGACAGTGCTCATTTGTGTTTCTTAGCAAGCAGCAACCAAGAGTTTGGCCAGCAGAAACAGGAACAAATATACACAGAGTAATATCAACAACACACTTTGATGTTAAGAAAATATCTTATATAGGGTAGTGGAACACATTCAGAAATTATCAGAAGGTTGGGTGATGCCTGGCTGTAGTCTGGCAAGGGAGGGAATGAAAAAGAATTAAGTTCTCTGGACACTATTTCTCATCTGGGATGGTTGTGAGAGGGCTACTTAGCTAGGCCTTTGAGTTTGTTATTTTGGGCAGGTGTACTTGTAGGAATGGGAATCAACGAAGCCCTGGCATAACTGGGCTGTCTGGTTCAGAGATAGTGAGATTGGCTGTCCTGGCTGGGGCCAGAAGAAGGGAAGAGCCCTTGGAAGCATTGGAGAAGGAGGGAGTTTCCAAAAGGCACAGTACAGCTCCCAGTTTTCTTATTCTGGTAAATCCACTGCGTCTAGCCAGATGTGAGGAAGCTCTCTCACCTATAACCTGCTCAGGCTCTTTGCAGAAACTGGGCTCAGAGATTTGGCTCAGTTCATGATTGCTCTGAAAACATGCAAAAAGTCTTGGTTTGGATGGTTCTGCTTTGCATTTTGGCATTCAAGCAAGCAGTATTTCAGTACAGCACTGCCACTCACATGCAGCACAATGGAAAGTGACGTCTTGCTTCACCAGCAAGCCAAACGATTTCAATATTCCCTTCCCACCAATCTGGAAAGACAGTAGCTTGGATGACTCCTTCTCTGGGAAAAGTAGTGTTATTCTGTGTGGGAAGGGAGGGTGGAAACAACATTTTGAGACTGTGGAAGAAATTTCTAGAACAGTCATAGAATCATAGAATAGTTTGGATTGGAAGGGACCTTTAAAACGTGAGAGGATTCACTATCTTTAGGAGGAGGCATGTTGCTGCTTTAAAAAACTGTAAGTCACTATGTATGTCATATGGCCATCTAAACCTTTTGTACCTTCCTGCGAGTGACCCACTGAAGAACCACTAGTGAGATTCTTCCTGTGAAGTACTTTAAATATAAGCTCACTTTGCTATGTTTTATACATAGGGTACCTTAATGTAGTCCCAAATTAGTGGGTTATCATAGCTTATATAGACCTACATCAGAAAGTCCCAGTATTTTTTCAGTTTTTCACCTCAACTTTCATTTCCCCAAGCAATCATTTAGCACCCAGACCTGGATGCTGCAGTGATTATTAATTGATCCATTGTAAGGCCCTCAACACACATTCACATGGAAATTCCTTAATAGTTTCATGCCAGTAAAAAAAAAAAAAACAAAACTAAACTTCTACCAATGCCATGACGCACAAAGGAATTAATGTGTTATTTTGAGTTAGAAACACCCAACCCAAAAACACTTATTGCAAGGAACAGATAAAATTACTGAAGCTCTGAAAATTAATTTCTCATTTAGCAGTAAAATAATTGAAAGACCTGAGATTAGAAGGCTGTCTGCAGGTTCTGTTTGTGGAGGGATTTTAACGCAAAACTCCCTGCAAAGCCCATGTTTTTGTTACTTAGGCAGTTTCCTAAAAACACAGATGTAGATTAATCACTGGAAATTGTACAATAAATGATAGAATGATTGCTATAATCATATTAAGTAGATGGCTATTCTTAAGTGATCACAGTGTTACAAACCTGCAAGGTACAACATTTCTGTATCTGTATTGTGTGTAGAGCTTTGACAGTCTTGTTTCAACACTTACATAGCCATTGTTCACTGTTTGACAGCCATCTAGAGCATTCCCAAAGGGCTAGGAGGCATTAGGTTACAGAGGAAAGATGCCTTGCTTCTGCATCATTCTGTAGGAGCAGGAACACAAGCACAACAAGAAATAAATTCTACAAAGTTAGAGAGGAGAGAAATTTTGTTTTTCAGAAATATCTGTATTTGAAAATCTTCCTGCACTTAGGGCTAATCCATCTAGGATTGCTCCAGGTCCCTTAGACACATCTGTCTGTCTTGCATCTCTGAAAATTACAATTTTACACTTTGGTAGGCACACTATTTTATTATTTTTATTATTACGGGACATGGACCAGGCCTCATCAAGTGTGGGGGACAGACAATATCAGCCAATGGTTCCCTAGCAAAAGAGGTAGAAAGCCAAGCCAGACATACAGAAGACATATAAAGGAATCTCAGTGTCATCTCTTCTTCTCAGTTTCGGGATGGTAATTTTTGGCACTTATTATATTCTCAACACCTTGGTCTCTGCACCTGACTTAAATCTGGCTTCAAGAAATACAAATTTTCCTACATAATCAAGGGAAGACAGAAGTTTATCCAGTGACAATGCAAAGGAGAATCCTAACTTAAGTGTTTGTTTTGCCCTATGGAAGAAAGGCTCTCTCTGTGCTGAGTATTCAGGAAGACTAAGCAGACCAAACTACATCATACAAACACCTTTCTACCTCCTCTGGTTTTTGGATCCCTAACTGGGAATTAGGAATAATACTCAATTTCCTCACAAAGTGATTGTGAAAATAGACTGGGAAGTGCCTATATACCGTTTTTGTAGGACCACTGAAATACATGTAATAAGCTCTTCTCTCTCTCACTGTATGTATATTTGCTTTACAGCATCTAAAACATATTCTTTGTTATTGGACTTAAAATGTATTATAGTAGAAACTGTTCTTCTAAATTCATACTTTTTGCTTTCTACAAAAATATATTGAAAGATGAAATACTTTTTTTTTTTTTTTTTTTTTTTTTTTGCAAAGAGTTGGGGTTTTAGAAGCAAAAACAAAATGTAGAAGAAATAACATAACTGAATCATTTCAGGTTCCTGGATCATAGTTTTTCTCTGTGCAAAGCAGACAAGAAATACAAGAATGGATAAAGGAGTTCATCTATATAAGCCAGAAAGTGGAACTGACAATAAATGTGAAAGAAACAGATTATGCTCACCAGACTGCTGGAGACAAGAAAGTGCAGATAGGGGTATTTCTGAACAAGTACATCCAAAGCCAGGTAAGTGTGTGGCTTTAACTACAAAGTCAGACAGAGGATAGATCTTCAGAGGTTAATCATGTGCCCCTCCATTTTCTCTTTTCAAAATACCGAACTAGTAAAGAGCATGCATCTTGTTACTTCTTTAGTCTTGAAACCTGCTTTACCCTTGCACATTCTTATGCTTGTGTATATCCTCATTGTTTATAGTAAGTGGAGTTGCTCGTGGCTTCACAAGGTGAAGGCTGTCTTTGCCTAGGGAGTGTCTGTTTCCTGTGGGTGTTAGCACATCAGTACAAGGTTGGCTAAATCCACTCTCTGTAATTCAGTGTTTTGCCATTGACTTCAAGGGGATGGAGCGAGGCAAGGCTGTGGTTTGGAAATCTGTAAACAGCAGAGATTGAATGAAGGTGTTTGTGGTCTTTGCAGATTCAGAACAGGCAGTATGATGTTGAGAACAGTAAATAATCAGATATATAGCAAGTAGACATGAGATACGTCTGAATGTGAACAATCACATATTTTGGAAAGGACCTGAGGCAGCTTCAGAGGAAGAGTGAAAATCTGCTGCAAGTCTGCATTTAAAAGAGATCTTATGGATGCTGTAAATGCTACTTCTAGGTGTTTTTGCTAAGACCTTAGGTCAGATCCTTTTCTGGGGATACCTAGGGTTCAGTAACTTTGTTGCACTTACCCTGCTGAGCATCTGGATACTCCTGTCGATAAACAAAACAATCTGAAAGGACTTGGCATTGGTACTTTAGAATTATTGGAGATAAGTGTTCAATTTTCATATGTTGTAGGCAGACAGTAAGTCAAATTCTGCTTAGAGCTTCGAGTACAAAGGATGAGCTCAGCAAAAGGCACAATCTGATCCTGCACTGTGGGGTTTTGCAATGCACACCTTTAATTCGTTTATGTGAATAAAATTATATACTGTGGTCACAGCACATCTGTGAAACTCTTACAAGTTCTTTAGAATATATGATGCATATTCTTTTTGAAAGGTGCAGTTGAACTTTACAAAAAGCCAGTTCTCATGCCACTAAAAATGTACAGTATTTTCAGGAAGTGAATATTTCAGTTTTGTATGAAATGACTAAAAAATTATTAATTTTTAAGAGAAGAGGTCTATGCTAAAAAAAGGGGAGCAGTGATGATACAAACAATATCTTGACTTTTGGCCACACAGTTTGTATTCAGTCCACATCTTCTTCAAATGTGCCTCAGTTCTCTTCTCTACCCTTCCTGAAAAAGAGCATTCGAGCATTCCCCCTTTAAATGGCCTCCATAGAAATAGCTCATCTGCACAGTGAATTGCTTCGTCTGACTGACAAGTTTTAAAGGTTGGGCACAGCACCTTTCCATTCATTTGTCTAGCACAATCCTTTTTATCAGCACCCTCCAGGCTCCCTCCACTCTCTGTGTGGGGGAGATAACAAATAGAGCAAAATTTATAAAGAATATTTTCTATTTAACAAACCATGGTATCTATCTGTTGTTAACCTGCTGAGCAATGAGCGAGACAGGATTACTCTATAGGTGGCAAAATAGCCTTTAAGCTGACAAACCAAACTTCACTAGGATGTTTCAGATTTTCTTTTGTCAGCTGCCCAGGTCAGAAGAGAGCAGGGTTACTTTGAACTTGGAGGTGGATGCTGTTATCTGCTGCCCACCACTTCCTGTTCCAGCCATAGGTAATATGAGATGTACAAGGTAGCCTTGGGTGTTTCGTAAAGCCAACTCATAAAGACATCCTTTCTTAATTTTTTTTTTGTGTGTTCTGATAAAAAATTGGAGTTCAATGTATTAGTCTTTAATAATGATCTTCAACATCTCGATGAAAACTGAAGAAGCCTTGTGATGGGGAACAAAACTCACAGAGCCCTGTTTGCTTGTAGAAAGATTCTATGAAAGACAGGCTAAATATCATGTTACAGAGGGATCTGACTACTGTTTTCATTTCCATATGCATATGCATTTATTTATATGCATAAATAAAATAAATAGCCTACTCAGTCTATTTACACACAGCACTTTCCAGTTGATTTGTTGTTTTCTCTACTGTTTTGAATGCCTGCAGGACTTGTTACGTGATCTCTGACAACCGTCTTCCTAGAGAAGACAGTTTTGCTCCTCATCCCCTCTGGGAGGTAGTTCTTAATTCAAATCAGATTTCAAAAAATAGTAGCAACTTGCTGGAAAAAAGAAAAGTAGCTATTAATCACTGGCAGGAAGAAGAGAGAATATCCTTTGAAGCCAATTTATCCTTTAAGTTACAGAGTAATGCACATGTGCATGTGTTTGGGATCTTGAGTTTTTATCAGCGTGTCATAGCTGTATCACTTCCAGGCGCCAGGGACTGTGAACGGGAATTCAGCTCAATTTATAGTTCAGGCAACTGCTGATGTGACCCTGTCATAAATCACAACAAACAGTGTATGAGGTCTGAAGCTAGTCAGTCTACAAAGTGCAATTTCTTCCTCCTTTCACACATAAACATCAATTGACATTAGATTAGCAAGTGTGGAGCTGAGTGAATAATTTATAATGAACAATTAGTCTAATTGTGTCTGCTTCCGTTATGAGCTGCTTATGAAGTGCTGAGATATGATGTCTGAAATGATTTGTGTATTTCTTCAAAACGAGCTTTCCATGTGAATGTCTTGTGAGTAATTCATTGTGAATAGTTGAACTTCAGAAGTGATGATAGTTGCTAAGTTATATAAGTTACTGGGATTGTTTGAGTTTCCCTAATTAGATTATTTGCAAGTCCAGACAAAATATGGTGAATTTAAATTATTAGAACTGAAAATATCATAGCAGTGGAATAAAAACTGGAAAATAGATGAGCATTTGAACTTAATATATTTGGAGTTAAAACAAAACCATGCAAATAACTGGAAAATTAATACAAAAGGGCCATAGACATCATTATATTCACTTTTTTTTTTCCAATGAGGGGGTTACTTAATGAAAATCTTTTTATACTCCCAGGTCTAACAGAACTTCCTTTTACCATCTGTATTTAATTTCTGTGTTGTTCAGGGAGGGGTCTTCCATTAATCAGCTGTTAATGTGTGGAGTTTGCCAAGGCCAGCCCCAGACAGTGACATAAAATCCTGTCTGAAATTAAATTTAAGTATTTCCACTGACTTCACCAGCACTGTGATTTCATTCTTTTTTTCTGAATACCTTCATGTTACAAGAGAATGATATCTGGATCTAGACTTGAAGTTGCTATGAGAAATATTAAGATTTCTAAAAATGGAAAAAAAAAAAAAGTTAAGTAGGGCATGACTAAAGGCCACTGGAGTGTCGTTAGAGGTCCCTGTGGGTCCCCAGTGTCCTACCATGGCAGTGCTCAGGTTGGAGTGACTGAGTCGTGACTGAGTCATGCCTGGATGATTGCACAAGCCCGTTTGTGACAGGCATCTTTTATCCCACTGAATACATCAGAATTTTACCTCTGAGCCTGCGAGCTGCTTTATCACCTTTACCTTTGCCTTGCATGTTTTGTCTGTGTGACTTTTTAAAAAGATCTTTCCTCACCTTGTTATTTCAGTGTTGGCCAGTGGGTCGCACTGCGTCAAATGTGCCCTCAGATTATTGATGAGGGACTTCTACAAGAATGCTTCTTTTCTGCACTGTGTTAATCATGACAACGGCTCTTCCTCAGCATTTGGGCACCTCCCCCCCGCCATGTAATATGTCAAATCCATGACAGCAAGTCTTTGACTCAAAGTGCTTTTATGCACCCATAAACTGTCATGGTCAGCTATTTAATTTTACCACTGACAGCAGATCACAGTAACAGGATTTTTCAGCTCACAGCTGTGCTCTGGGCATGCAAGATGCATGGGTATTTTTACCTTAATTATCTGTGCTTTTTTTTTCTTCATCTAGAAATCAAAACCAATCATATATCCTTAAGTCACTGCTGTTCTATAAAGATCAATTAACATTTGTGAATCCAACATACTGGTGATAAAGGGCACCAATATGAAGAAATTAATAGTTCTGTCTTCAGAACAAAGTCTGAGTTCCCTTTCAGTGAAAAGGCTTGCACCAAACACCGCATCATGAAAATGCAATTAAAAATTGAACAGCTGCTCATTGAATATTGCTCACTGCTGTACCAACTAAAGCAAACACATCCTTTCAAACATATTATCTGGTCATGGAATTAAAAGCAGTGTTTTAGTGCATGAACACCAAAGAAATTAATGGTTTTGCAACCTGAATGATGTTTCTTTGATGTATCCATGGTGTGTGCATAAGGTGTCGCTCCATCTCTCAAACAGTATGATGAAGTGAAGAAGGGAGGTGGACTGGTCAAGCAAAAGCAATGTTTTTATTTGGTAAATATTTTATGGGGCTAAGAAGACGCATGTGACAAAGGGATGCTGACACTCAATATTTCACTTGGGAAAGAGCACAACATTTAGCACTTTCAGACATACCCTTCTTTGCTTTGGTCACGGCACTATAGCAGTGGCATTTCTAAAAAGCTGTAAAATGCTAAGCCAGAAAGCAATGACAGGTCCTCACACATGAGGGTTTTGGGAAAAAAACCATAAAATTTCATGGCATCAGCTGTTTCATCTAGTCTACACCTGACTGATATAACTTACGTTTCCTTCTTCTCTATATAATCGCCTTTTTATGTGTGTTCTGAAACAGTTATTTGAGGGTTATTAGTAGTGAGGTATTTTTCCTATCGATTACTGCTCTGGTCACATTTGTCTCCCCAGTTGGTGTTTAGAACTTTAAAGCAGAAACTTAGAAGAGGGAATACTGTACCTGACAGGGCTAAAAGTCACTAACTCTCTACGTGGTATCCAGAAGGTCTCTGAAATGAGCCCTTGTGTGTGACTCATATTCTACATTTTATTTGTTTTGGTTTTTTGTGCAGAGTACCCAACCCCACCATTGCTGCCAGATAGCTAATATTCTAGGTTTGCCTTTACTGGTGTGCCTTTCCAGTGTTGGTGGATTCAAAGATCATTAAACATTGGAACTGAATTTATAGATAATTTGTGCTTAATGCATACAAATATGTCATTTTTCCTTATAGGAGAAAAATGAAAAATCTGATTTATTTATTATTATTGCTGCAGTTAGTCATAGATTGACAGTCAGTCATAGGAGCATTGAAATTAACTGTGGTAAAACAGATTTGCAGATCAGGAGTCCCAGTGAGTTTCTGTATAATCTACAGGAACATGAAATAATGGATTATGCCCTAAATGAATCCACCATTTTGCTATTTCAATTTGCGCAAGCTGGAATAGTCTTATACTCAGGGTGAAGATAACTGTGCTGTAGCCCCATTAGCACTGCTGGGGTGCAGCATGTGCTCACGTGAAATGGGAATGGCATTTCCCAGAGCCTCTCCAGCCAGCTCTCCTCCAAGCTTTGGCTCTGATATGGCATCAGCGCTCCCCACGAGAGAGAGAACTCTCTCTGGGAGTTTCCATGCCCAAGAGGGAGTCCCGGCTAATAAAGAGCACTCTCTGAAGCATCTGTGCAGCCTCTGAAGCCATAAAAACTATGGCTTTGGCTAGGTAACCACTGTTCTCAGCATCCTCTGTGCACTCTTCTCTTCCATGTTGTATAAGGACTCAGTTATGCCAATACCCCATAAACCAGGAGGTACGTGCAAGGTCCATTGCCACTCTGCATCATTTTCATTTGTGCTGTGCACATCGCTGCTTGGATGAGGTTCACCTGAGGCTGGGAGTAGGTCCGAGGTTCTTCACCTAGTAGGGGTGCTCCCGTAGGGAGTTTATTTGGCTTGGACTTTCTCTGAAGTTCATGCATCCGAATGTGGAGAGACAGGTATTTCTCTGCCTCTTATCTCACTGGACAAGGGCCATAGCATGTCTCCCAATTTGCCCTAGACATTCAGGTTAAATGCCTCATGCTTGTGGGTATTTAATACATACATGCTAGGAAAAAAGATTAATGAACTTAATGAAAAAAATTAATTAAAACTCCATCGTACATATATTTTATTAAATTTATATGAGAGGAACCTCAGTCCACAATATTTTGTTATAGTATAGAATATGTGAGAAAGACATTGTTTACTAGGCTGAACACTTCCACACATTCATACACAGCTGAAATGTTGACCTTTACAATGAGAAATTGCGCATTTTGCTTGTAAACTTTTGTGTTTTAATATTGAAAGTTGGAAAAAGCATAGACTTAGACATGAAGCTAAATCTCTTGTCTGGTTTATGAAGTAGTGTCACCCAGTCCAGACACTAGAGTCACACCAACATGTACGAGCTGAATGGCTGACTCTGGGGGGCTCTTGGCTTCCTTAAACTGCTTGCCCTTTCATTTTCTGCACTCATTTCTGATACATCTTTGTCATTTTAGCATGTAAGCCAGGCTGGGGCTAGCATCTGCTGTCAATGGCTTGTCCATTTCTATGTCTTTCATAACATTTCTAAGTGGAAAATAATTTTTTAAATTATTCAAGTTGACAGGCAGTGCTTTCTGCTAATCAATATTACATTGAAATTCATTAATTTGCACCGTTGGTGCTGGTGGCATTTCACATTGACAGAAGCTTTGCATATAAACAGGTATAAAGGCAGCAGTGCTGCATTCTTCCAGGTGGGAGCTGGATTTCACTGACTTTTGCATGCGTTCTTGTGGTGTTTGCTTGGGTTGGTTTCTTCCTTAGAAACCTTGATTCAATTAGAAAGTTCAAATCCACAGCGCTGATCTGTCTGATCTCTGCATGTAGCTTTGATCCTGAGCCTTCTTCACAGGAGCAGGTAATTTTTAACAGTGTCCTGTATGTGCACATGAATTGTTGTGGCATTTCTTCAGTAGGTGTCTGGAGGTGTGGTAAGCAGAGTGTGAGCAGTGGCTTGTTCCTATGTGCCAATTCATGTACAGCATTAATGAAGAGGCAGTATAAGGGATCATAGCTGAGCTTCCTTTTCATGTCCACTTCCTACATAACCCCTCTTGGAAGGAATTCTTCAACACTTGAATAAATATTATTTTGATTCTGTGTCATCCTTCAAAAGGCACTTGGATCTTGTTGAATACTCAGTTACTTTGCTTTAATCAGTAGTACTTTAAAGACAAGGGCTTCTGTCAGTGGAACGATGACATGAGAGAAGATTTATGAGATTACTGAAAAGCTGTGCTGGAGCAATGTCCAGGGACCAAGGGGCACAAGACTTATAGCATTTTAAAATCTCCTCCTCAGGGATTCATGAAGGTGTCAACTTTGAAGGTTTTCCTTGACAGTGATATTTTGAAGCTAATAAAGGTCACATGACTAAACACCAAGCACAGGATTTGTAGCTTAAACTTACTAATTAGGGTTACTTCCTTTTGCTAGGCAAGATTTTCTGGATGATAATTCTGTTGAATTTTTACTTCCATCACTTTGATCTGAGATTGTTTCTTGAACAATGGAAGGTCTTTTCAGGTTTTTTGCAGTTGGTTGCTGGGGAGCTGAAGTGCAATGTAGGCAAACACAAGGTCTTGAATTACATCGTCAATCATCAGAAAGGTTAAAGTTTTTCTCAGTGAAAACAGATCTGTCTACCTGTGCCAAATGCATAGATATGAAATAGTTTTAAATCAGTCCCTTTATTCACCTTTCATGGACCTGATCTATGCTCAGGTCCCATGCTGGGTGGAGGTCCAAGTTCAGGTCCCAGAGCAGCACAGCTGAATTAACATGGTACTCTACTTAGACTAATCAACTTTGCCTCAAAGAGCATGCACATACTGTAGGTAGTGCAAAAATCCCTCAGCTAACAATGACCTCTGCAGTTCCCCAGGTGGAGGCAGCCAGATCTGGCCTTTCTTCAGGGCTCCTTAACTAAGACGTGGCACAGCCTAGATGTCACCAGACTGCCTTTGTGGCACATTGTGATACTTCATCCTACAGATGTGTGGCCCAGCACCGTACCATGTGGAGGTGTTGATACGCTATGGGGGAGTCCCTCTGCCTTCCTTCATCCACAAAGCTTTGCCTTCAGCAGGGCTCGTTAGCCTAAGGGCAGCACCATGCTTCCATGTCCTACACAAAGGGGTGGAGCTAGCTCAGTTCATGTGTATTCAGGAATCTTCCCCCAGGGGGATGTCTCTGGATGAGGTGGTCCTTGACAAAGCCAAGACCAGTTCCTTGGAAGCTGCTTGCTTACGCCAGGGGAACCAACACACACTTCTTGTATGAATCTTGGCCAAGATCTTGCAGGTTCATGTTCCAACTTTGGGCATTAATTTCTCATTCCTGGGTCAGCTCTGCATGTTAACCATGAGATCAGATTCCAAACCTGCACATAGCCATTAGTTCATCACACAAGGCATCACCCAAGATGGTTGAATTTCATAGGAGTTAAGCTGTGGTTTACTCTACTCCTGATTAGGCCTACCAAGCCAAATCCCGTATTAAACATAACCTTTAGATGCATATCCAAGAACTTTCTGTAGCACCTGTTGACTGATGAAGCTTGTGATTTTACAAATCCAGAAGGTAATTCAAGCTGTCAGGAGCTCTCAGAGAACCATAGAATCATTTAGGTTGGAAAAGACCTTTAAGAAAATCAAGTCCAACAATAAACCTAACACTATCAAGTCCACCACTAAACCATCTCCCTAAGCACCACATCTACACAGCTTTTAAATACCTCCAGGAATGGTGACTCAACCACTGCCCTGGGCAGGCTGTTCCAGTGAAGCATTTTTTCCCTATATCCAACCTAAACCTCCCCTGGCACAACTTGAGGCCATTTCCTCTCACTATATCACTTGTTACTTGGGAGAAAAGGCCAGAACCCACCTCCCTACAACCTCCTTTCAGGTCCAGCGTCTCAATGGCTTTCTTGTAGTGAAGGGCCCAAAACTGAACCCACCATTCAAGGCGTGGCCTCGCCAGTGCTAAGTACAGGGGGATGATCACTTCCCTAGTCCTGCTGGCCACACTTATCTCTGATACAAGCCAGGATGCTGTTGGACTTCTTGGCCACCTGGACACACTGCAGCTCATAGTCAGTCATGTTTCAGGAGCCCACTATAACAGCAGGTGTTAGAGAGAAAGTCACAAAGTGAACATTGCTTTTGAGAGATAATTAAAACTTTTCTGCTCCCTTTATAAAATATTTAGGAGAGTCTAACAGAGATTTAAATTGGAACATGCAGGCAAACAGTTTAATGATGACCACTCATGACTTGGCTGACTGCGTCACTGATCTAATGGTGTGTCAGGGGACATTATCTCCTGGGGGTGCTCTGGCAGTTGGCTTCTGCACCTTGCTCTGAATATATTTCTAGTGTGGTTTGGGCAGATGCAGTCACTTATTCAAAACTCACATTGATATGGTTTGTAAGAAATACTGTCTTGTGAAATGGAGACAGCAGTGGGCATTGCTGCCTGTTCCTCACTTCTGCCAGTGCAGCTGCTGCACTGCCCAGCTTCCCCATGCTTTGTTGATATCCTCATCCCCATGAGTGGATGCTGAGAGGTGAGCAAAGTGGGGCGAGTGGCACCCAGGACAGTGCAACAGTTGGCATCTCCATCAATTCCTAAAGCCCATCTTTCAAACTCATAGAAGGTAGTTTTAAAGAAAATAATGATTTTAAAATTATATTTAAGTAGTAGATTTTTCAGAGAAACGGGCAGAACAAACACTCTTTTTCTGAACTAGCAGGAATCAGAAGTGTGTCAAATGCAGCCTGTTTTGGAATTTACGTGAGTCTTCTCCTAAGAATACCTGAGTACTTCCCAGTACCTCTAGGGTGAAATCTTAACAAAACCTATGAAAATTAAGAACGTGTAATTCCTTTTCTATAGATGGGAAACAATTGTAGCTTAATTGTAAATTCCCTACAGAAAATGACCTCAAAATCATGCAGTAATAGGTGATATTCTCACTAATACCTTTATCACAGCTTGGTTTTGAGCCCAGTGTACAACAGAGGTACCAGGAAAATAAGGTAATGCACGTACAGACACAACACACATTTCTGCATGTAACTCTGCCCGTATGCTTCAAATCCTAGTGCAGGGTCAGAAGAAGAGACCATTCCTACTGAGGTTGCCAAGAAAAGTACCAGGGAGTATCTTCTGGCATTTTCTGATGTCAGTGCGTGTTCCATGGGATCCACTGACATCACCTCATACTTCCAAGCGGTTTTGTCAGTGTGTGTTTAGGCTGAAGTTGCAGAGCCAGAAATGAAGTCAGTGTTATCATCTGATTGTAGTTTATTTCTTGGAGAAAGTACATTTCTTTCACTTATTTGCTGGAAAGATAAAACAACGAAGGATCTTTGGGAATTTTTTTTAAGCTGCTTTTATAGCTATCAGGGGCTTTCTTGATGGTAAGTATTGATTTGTGTGACATGAAGTGATAGCCTGCTGCAAAGAAACAGCACCACTCTTTCAATGCAAAACCTAATTTAGTATTGATCTTTCACTTATAAAATGCAAGAATAATTCTTCTGAGTAAAAACACCTTGCATCAGGGCTCCTGTGGCTTTCCCAATTCAATCTGAATCTCTAAGCACTAAAGAAATCTCATTATTGAGAAGTAAAATAGCAGCTCCCTCAGCAAAAAGGTCATAGAAGTGTGAAATAGCCTTTGTACTGTATTCAGCAGCGGTTCTTGAAAATATGCATTACTCATCCCTGAGGCTCATGATGTTTAAATGCCATCTACAACAGTGCTCCTTCTCTGACAGTCATTTTACTCTTTTCCCTTTTTGCCTTTAATAAAGCAAAGATTAAATGGTTTACAAGAGCTGTTACTTTGAATGTCACGTTTTCTCTACGTGTCACTGGCAGTTACATAAGGGAATATGTCTTCTATTAGAATACTTAACTCAGTGGGTTTGGATGTTTAGGTTTCAGCAAGCCCAAAAATGTTTAACATGTCTCTGAACTTTGAGGTTTTCTCCCTGATACCACTCCAGTCTTCTTAGCTTTCTGTCCACCCCTACTTCCTTTTCAGCCCAACTAATTCATTTTTATTTTGATTCTGTAATTCCTTTCCCTCAGTTTCTCCTGATTGGCCTTTTGACCTATGTCACTCACCTCATACTGCAATTAGATCTTCCTTTTTTACACACTCTAGCAACATCCCACAGTTAGTTTGATCATTAAAATCAGCGGAGTTTCAAGATGCTGCTTTGATTATTCTTTCACTGTAATTTGGGTTGGGCTTGTTTCTAAATAAGGATTTGTAGAAAAGGTGTAAATGGCATCAAACAAGATTTTTCCTAGGCTTTTAGGTTTTTTTTCCCTTCATAAAAAAGAGTGTGTTACATAAGCTGTCCTAGCATATGGAGAATCAGAAAGTAAATGGATGGGGAATTCCTGAAACAGTAGAACAAAGGTATTTAATGGGAGGTTACTTCAAAGGAAATCAGTGAAAAAGAGAAAAAACATGGGGATCTATTTACCTGAGGAGGCACATATCATACATTTTATTCAGCAGCTGCTGCCTCTAACTAATACACACAGATCGTCCTTCTGTTGTGTGTGTCTCACTCTTGATGCGATGGAAATACACTAATTTATGCTTTGCAGCTATATCCCAGATGATCATGGCTGTATTTTCAGACAAAATTAAGGGAGGAGGGTATGTGCTCTTGGAGGATGCTGAGTTTGACAGTTGATAAGAGGAATTAGAAAATGTTGTTTGCCCTAGGCAGTTAAAAGCATAAAAGCTATGGCGATATACATATTACTGGAGCCTTATTCAGATCCTGCACACTGAATTCAGCTTCTGTTTCTGCCAGAGACATGTGAATGCCTTCCCCTGCTCTCTATCCCCCCAACACACATGTGAACACACACGGACATACTCATTTTGTCTCTCTCTTCCAGGCTCCCACAGGTCTTTGAAGGCCTGTGCTTACTTATGATGGGCAGAGCCATCACACAGAATTGAAAGTAAAATATTCTGCCATCTGCAAACCTGTTCAGTACATTGCCTTACAGTTCTTGCCCTTTGAGGCTCACCACTGGTCATGGAAGTGTGAACAAGCACTTACCAGTTAAAAGGTGTATTTCTGACAAGGGTGCAGGCTTACTCAGGGGAAAATGTTGAGTTGTTTGTAGTTTATCAGTTTCCACTTCTGCAAAGGTATTTTTCCAGTAGGAGGTGACACAATGACACACCCGTCCACATACTCCTTCCCTGGTCTGTGATTAAACCATGTCTTTGTGTTTGGGAAAAGCATTGTCACACTTTGAAATTGTGAATAAGGTCACAGCAATTTTCCTTATGGGTCAGTGAGGCTGAGCTGGGAAGCGAAATGCAGGAAGAGGAGCAGAAAGTGCCTTGAGGATGACATTTGATCCAGTTTCTCCAAACAGTGTCGATGAAACAGTTTGTTCTCTGGCCTGATATGGCCAAAAAAAAAAAAAAAATTATTTATGCCAAAAGGCTTTTTACTCTGGGTAAAATTTGTCTTTTGTGCTTTGCTTTGCTCTTCTGATTTATAGTGTCAGGCAAGGCCTTGTGTGATCTCCCATTAGAGAGGAGATGAACTAGATGATCTCGTAAAATTACCTTTTTTAGCTCTATTTGGTTTCTGTTGTGAATACCGTATTTAGGATACTGCAAAAGCACTTATCTACAGACAAAAAGGCTTCGCTGGTGTTCAGTTTTCTTGTTTTTACATGGTAGTGAAATCACAGCTTTGGTCTTATGGCACAAAGAGGTGATTTATTAAGTAGCAAGAATAAAACTTCTGGATGATACTAGTCTTTTTCCCTAAAAAGGGTATAAACTTCTTTTGCCCTTTATAGGAGCTAATAGAGACTATACATGACAAAGACAATGCAAAACCTGAGTCTGCAGTTGTTGACATGGTGTTCAAATCCCAGCTGACAAACTCTGTTTCCTCATTCACCAGCAATCTCTGACAGGTTTCACAAGCCGGACAGTGACAAAAAGGGAAAAAAAAGCCTGGCAATTTCTCCCATAATTGCCACCTGCATTCCCAGAGAGCAGGCGAGGAATGAAGCCATAAATAGGAAGAAAGATTTGTCAGGCTGTGCAAGATCTGAGCATTGATTCAGCCTTGATTGGACTCCCTACCACTGTCCTTTCATTATTTATGTCAGGTTAACCTCTCACTTTCAGCAATGGCATCTGTTCCCCATCTACTCATTTCAGGGAACATACTGCGGTTTCCATTTTGTCAGACGGTTTTCCTTCTTCTGATTACTTTGGAGCAAAGCTGCTGGGGTGGTTTTTATTTAAATAATGGCTAATTCAAAATGAATGTGTTTGCTTTGAGATAGGACATGCGATAAGACTCAGTACATTCCATAAAACCTACCAACAACATTCAAGTTGAAATTAAAACTTATGAGGACCTAACGGAGAGATTTACACAGGGCAAAGGCGGAGGAAAGAATAGGCCAAGTACAGCGGTGGATACTCCCAGACCTGCAGGCAGGTCTGTTTCATACGAGGAAAATGTAACCATCAAATATCCCATAGTTGCATACGATATGCAGGTGAAGTGTCACCAAAGGGAGCTTTTACCCCAGGTGCGTGAGCAGATGCGTACGTCCACTTGTTGCTAGAAGTCTGCTTCTATTTGTCAGTTAGTCCAATAAAGTCTGACAGCTTTACTTTTGAATTTAGATTAGTTGTTTTCAGTTTGAACAGGGTCTGTTCTCAAAGGAAATCTTTGTAAGACAGTTTGGTGATTTCTCTTCTCTTCTCTCACACGCATGTTGGTTGTGCAATGCTTCACTTTTGCTTCTACACAGCAACTCCTGCACAAAACCCCAACATTTCTTGAGCAGTAATGGCAGGGAAGGAACCTTACTGTGCTGCAAACTGTGCTCACAGAACAGCATCATACATCCACTACTAGAGGTGTTTCTTAGCTTGCCTCTATGCTTATTTACTAAACAAACTGCTCTGCTGGGATACCATAGAGGCATATCCTTGATTCAGATGACTTCTTTTGCCTCTTTTGTCTCTGTTTCTTTCTGTGCTTCTAAATTGTAATGACAGACTACAGCTTCATGCAGAAGTTAAAGCTTGATACAAGAATCATTTTGTGAAAATCAGTGACTATGAATTATGCAGGAGTCTAGCTGATATCAAGTACTATATTTCTTTTAAAATGCTTGAATTTCCAGTTTTAATCTTGTATTTTTACACAGGGTTACTGGTTTCAAGGCAAAAAAAAAAAAAAAAAAAAAGAAAAAAAAAGGAAGAAATAGGCAGTACTTTAAATATTTTTGACATACAGTGCTTGCAGTGTTGTAAATTTAATTCTGGTGTTGATTCTGGCTAAGGTCACTTTACCTCTTTATTCTGGCATCCCCCAGGGCAGGTATCTCATTGTACTTTGCACATGATTTATGTAGTCTACCTGTTCAAATTCCTAGCTGCATAGGACAGAGTGTCTCATCTGATGCCAAGTATATTGTTAGTACTTAAAGAACAATAATAATGATTCTACCTTGAAGGAGAAGAGACCCATATGAGCAAAGTAAGAGACTTAATAATCAGGAAAATCTTATCTCTGAAAAAATATGAAGCTGCTTCCGTGTCCACAGAGATCCATAAAAAAAGCAAGAAAAACTGAAGTAGGTTATTATATAGACTGCTTTAGCAACCTCCTTGTCTTCCCCCACCCTCTCCCAGTTTCTTCCCCAGTGGTGTTTGACTTTTCCTCTGTATTTTTTTCTAGGTTTTCTAGAAATCATTGCTGCTTAGGGAGATTAGCATTACAAAAGCAAAGACTAAGAAACTTTATGGAATTTCTCTAATTCTCATCTTGAAACAGGAGGATATTAAAAACAATTACTGCTATCCCATTATATATGGTGTTAAACCAACCAGGCTACATGACTAACTCCCAGACTGAAGGCTTTTAAAAGTATCCCTACCATTTCATATGGAAGCTTGTCTTCAAAGTATTCTGCAAACTTCAACTAATCCTCACAACATCCTTCACAAAAGAGTTTTAACTCTTGTTCGAAGATAAGAGGACTATGGTCCAGAGAAGTAATTTACAGAAAGTCAGAGAAAACAGCCAAAGTTATGCCCATGACCAGCGGTGCTGCTTTCTGCAGTCAGTCATTGGGGCACCTTTGCCAACAGCTGATCTCAACAGGGACAAGGGATTTAGAAATGCCCCACTATCCCCAGTTTCTGGGATGCTGTATTATCCTGAATGTCTTGAATCTTCATGCTTGGTCCCAGGTGCCCCCTGATTTCAATACTGGGTTTGTAGTGTTCTCCAAAACTAGAGAAAGCAAGACACACAGGTCTGGCAGAATTTTGATTCTCCCCTCCCCCACATTAAAAAAATATTAATATGCACAATATGTACAAAAGGCTCCTTCTCCTTTTATATATTTCCAGTTGAGGAACATTCTGAGTGGGATGACTCTGTTTAATGGCTGCCACTGGATCTAACTGAGTCACTTTATTGCAGAATATTTCTCTAGTGTATAAGGCATTAAGCATCATTGAATACATGTCAACAAAAGAATATTCAACAAAAAGACTTCTGTGGAAGCTTCATGTAGATGGGAAGTGTGTGTGTGTGCATAGGTGCACACGAACATGTACATCTATTTTAAAAGAGCGTAATGAGAAGATATGCTTATCTAAAATGCTAAAGATCATTTTTTAGATGGCCAGAGCACACTTTTTCCCTGGCTTTTTCAATTTCTAGTACTCTCAGCTGCTCCTAATGATTTTCCCAATGAAACAGCTGTGTTTATGGGACTCTCTCATACCGTGATGTCTGGACTGCAAAATGTTCAACACATTCACAAGTAGACAATCTCTCCGTGACAAAGTCCAAAATAATGTCCAGGCTTTTGTGTCCTGTTTAGATCTCCAGTTTTCTACTGAAATTAATGGATGATTACGTATCAACATAGAAAACTGAGACTATTTTGCCTAGATACAACTGAAAGAAGCACAGATAAGCTTCAATCAAGAATGAAAATACTCTCTGTTTTCATGACATTCACATGTTTTAACTGCAGGTCTTCAGACTTACAGCATAAGAAAAACCTTGGCTATATTGGCACAAATCAAGCATAAATTAATCTCAAAACTATGACACCCCATTATCACCTGTCTTTAGGAATACCCCACCATCTCCCATTTCTGTGATGCTGTAATATCCTGAATGTCTTGAATCTTCGGCTTGGTCCCAGGTGCCCCCTGGTTTCATTATTGGTTTTGTACTGTTTTCTAAAATTAAAGAAAGCAAGTCACACAGGTCTTGCAGATTTTTTATTTCCCCCCACAAAGTTATAAAAATTTTAAAAACTAATGCTATTAGATCAGTGCTAGTACTACTGTAATCCAAATTAGCCTCAGCCCTGTATGGTGCACTAATTAGCAAAGACAAAAAGGGGAGCAATAACTAGGTATGCCATTATTCTGTCAATCTTTGCAATCTCTTTTGTGTGGAATTCTACTTCAAAGTGCCTTTCTTGTTTGTTACAAGATCACTTAGATAAGTGACTATCAGATGTGTCTAAAAATAAGTATTTTGTTATTCTTTGGTGTCTGCATCCTCAGCTGCTGAGAATCTCTTATTCCTATTGTCCATGGCAGTTGTTCAGAGTAAAGATACACAGCTGTCTTCTCTACGCAGTATTTTAGCTTCTTATTTTTATTCATTTATTGCTTTATTTTAATTTTTTTCTAATCTTATGGAACTAATTTTCTCTGTCACCTCCATCACAATTTTTAGGGGGTGAATAAGGATATTGAGAGCAGGACTGCACAGGTAAGGGGACCACAAAAAGTTTGGTTTAAGCCACTTCTTTTATTCCTGGTGGTACTGGGTTTAAATACAAATTAGGATTACTTTAAGGTGATTCAGATCTAGCTGCTCAATCTACAGAGTTGCTCTCTCAGCCTGAGAACTTAATGCCATATAAACTATCACTCAGGGGAAGCTGCCTCCCAACTTAGCAAGGGACTGGCATTCTAGCTTCCTACTCCTACATAGGGAACTTTATTTTTCTTTAATTTGCACAGGTGCATATAAGGTGCATATTAAGTCCCCTAATATGAATGGTATTTTGCTGGTATATGCTGCTGTATGCACAGATGCTGAAAGAGAATAAGTCCTGGTAATTGTCCTATTATATGACCTTGTTTTGCTGAAGTATTAGATGAGTCTGATATGAAACATAGTACTAAAATAAAGGCAAAACGTGTATTATTCTAAAACCGATGTTTATCCTGCTGCCAAGAGAAGACCTGAGAAAAATCAAACTTCACAAATACACGTATGCCTATGAGGTATACACACATACTCAATTGTCATCTTGTCTTTAAGTGTATTACCTTGATATATTTGTTTGTCCTTGAATCCTGACATTGAGATACAAACCTAATAGAAAAAGCAATTGCTAACAGAACGAACTACTGCAAGTACCACCTGTCCTAGCTCTCGATACTCAACCTTAATCTGGAACCTTTTAAAGTAGTTGGGTTATCTGGAAATACTGCACAGCTTAAGTTAATTGTCTACGAGTGCCTCTTCTGTAAATACGTGTCAGGCATCATAAAGCACTCCCAAGGATTAGTCATGTCAGAGGTGTGAAATTCAATATTCACCAGTGTACTTGCAGGAGGCCTCCACAAGAGCAGTTGTATCTACTTGTGGCAACCTGTAATTTAATGGCACTGGCAACATTTTGCAAGAATAAGCAAACTTGACAAAAAGCAGCCCTTTGTGAAAAGAAATTGCAATGGAACTGATGTTGTGAATAGCATTGCAGGACTCTGACATAATAAATCATTCAACTTCTATGGATGAAAAAATGAAACATGAAAATCTTTCTTTTAGGAATTAGCACTGGTTAAAATTTCTAACTGCATGGCAACCCTCTACCTGTCAGTCACAGTACTGTATCTTTACTTAGTGCCGTGTTTAAAAGCTCTTAGCTGAAAGCTACTAAATGCGACTTGAATCAATAGGCTGAACAAAGGAGGTTAACTTTGACAGTTCTTCCCAATGCATTTTTAAACCTTGGTTCAGGAAGAGTGTCTACACGACAAACAAAGGCCATGATGTCAGAAAACACATGACCAGACTTGTCATTTTCTTTTGTGAAGCCTAGTCCAAGAACTAGGTGCTCTACGCGAAAGAAGAGACTGTCTCTGCCCTGAATAACAAATAGTCAAGCTAAAGTGAAAAAGAAACAGAGGAGAGGGAGAAAAAAAAAAATTCAGGTGATTCATCCAGTGGAGTCAGTAACAGAGCCACAGCATAATTTCAATCTTAATTTCCAGACCAGGCTTGCAAACTGCTGAAAAGCCTACTTTTATTGTCTTACTTCTAGAAACTCTTAAACTATATTAGACACTTTTGTGGACCTGAGACTCTCATTTACTTTGATTATGCCCCCAAAAGGTTCCAGACAAAGGCTTTCAAGTAAGTTTGAAATATCTGAGAAAATTTTCCAAGGTGGTGGCAGAGAAGTTGAGGTGTTAATTCAGGTAATGTGTCTGAAAGCAAATCTAAAAGAAATTCTACTTCTTGCTTTATTCGCAAAATTTACTTTAGCACTGTGCTCATGCCTAGAGACTCTGAAGAGTTTGATGATCCTTTGTGAACTTCCCAGCCATACACTTTTCACCACCATTATTGTCTTTGAGACTACACATATATTAATAGAATGGACAAAGTTCAAAGTAAATGAAAATATCTAGTGTTGTAAAGGCTGGGAGATTTAACAGATCTACATGAGAAAGAGGTAGGAGTTCCCTGTTAAGTTGATTCAGCACTGAGTGATTGATATTTCCTTTTGAGCTGATGATTTCAATCTCTGCTCCAAAGTGCGTGATGCTCTGGGACTCAGAAATCTTTTTCCTTAGCCTGCTAGTGATGTGCGCTGTGACCTTGGTCAAATAGTTTCATTTTGCTTTGTACATATATTTTTAATGTTTTGACTTTGAAGGACAAAGGGACTGTATGAAAGCAAGTTATTACTACTGCTAGCTAGTTCCACTTCACTAGATCAGCCGTAACTAAGAAGAAGAGGAAAGTTAGAAAGAAATTCAGCAGTTTTCTCTTTCTGTATATCTGCTAAGAATAATTGATCAGAATTCCTTCTGTAATGTCCAGTGTAACTCAGTAACAAATCCAGGATGCACTTACATATGAGTAGCAGCCAAACCACCAATTTGCAGCTGTTTATTGTGAGGTAACAGGTTTCCTAAAGAATAAGAAATGGACAGTATAAACTTTGAAAACTAGGAAACTGATATCCCCTCCCCAGCAATAGTCATGGCAATTCAATTAGTATTTCTCCCAAAATGGCTACAAATGCTGATGCAATTTCCCATGAACATCAGATATTTGCATTCCAGATCATTTCCAGCAACTCTGAGTCCATCTAGATCAATTCTGTAAACTCATAAAAATATAAATACTGTATTTTAGCCTAATGCTAGAGAAGCATATGGGTCATTAACTGTGATTCGGACCTTGTAGGCTATTTCTGACTCTCCTGAATAAAATCAAAAGCGTTTCCCCATCTCAAAAAGAACTGCTTTGTTTTGTTCTGCAAGTTTGTAAGGTGGGGGGCAGTCAGTCTTTTTTTAATGCTAATATGCATACAGAAGACAGAAACCAAAGAAATTCACCCACAGAGATACGGCCTTTCTCGGTACACTTTTCAAAAAAGAAATTGGCAAAG
Organism: Pterocles gutturalis; assembly: GCF_000699245.1. NCBI lineage: Eukaryota > Metazoa > Chordata > Aves > Pterocliformes > Pteroclidae > Pterocles > Pterocles gutturalis. The sequence goes on along the minus strand of NW_010133162.1, from coordinate 28,272 downwards.
AAGGTCAGAAACAGTAAAGAAATTATTTATTACTTATTGTGTAGTTAACCTTATGAGCCTGAGTCAGGACCAGGTACACAATTGCATGCTTGGGATTTGCCATCTACCCCCTAACCCTGCTGGGAGGAAAATGCTTGGGGGCTTGTTCTCATGTGACTTTCTTAAGAGTCTGTCAGTCGGGTTCCCCAGGACTCTAGGAAATTTGGTAGGTGTTTCTAAAATCTCTTCTGGGAATAAGTAGACCCAGGGATTACTTTTAATGAGGAATGGCTGCATATTTTATGATGTTATTATTTTTTCATGGAATGTTAGTAAATAAGAGCTGTCCTGTAGCTCAGGAAGTTGTGTTTGTCATTTTTATTTCCTGAGCAATCTCGATTCTTCAGCTGCCTCTTAAAATATCAGCAGCCCATGCACCTGAGCCGCCCTTCGGTTCTCAACAGGACGAATAACTTACAAAAATGACAAAAGTATTTCAAAATTATTTAAGAGAAGGGCATAATAAAACTGTCTCACATTCTGAAAATATCTTCTCCCTGCCTCTGGGAAAGAAGCTGTCAACAGGTTTTAATGCTACACGGTGTCCATGCAGACAGAGAACCTCAAGGTACTTTGCTGTTGATGGTTTAGCACAGTGCCCGATTTACCACAACAGGTCTGCAGGAGGCAGGCAATGGATGCCCTGTCAGTGGGGTGTGGGTCTGAGGCTCTGCTCTGCCACCAGCTTAGCCCTGCAATGGTGGTGTATATGTTTGTCAGAGTTTTAACCTTCCTTTCCCTTGTAAGTTTGAGGGAGCTGACGTGCTACTGCTGATTAGGCTGGGGAAATGTGGTAGCTACTTTTTTCTGTTTCTTCTGTCTTTCTATGCCTCTAGATGTGCAGAATGAGAACAGACTGATTGGAAGAAAGGGACACAGCAGGCCTAGGTGCTCAGGTCTTCACAGTTTCCCAACACCTGCAAGAGAAATTTCTCCCACAAATCAATGCAGCCGCTGTCTCAGAGGTTGCCATGAAACCATTAATCTGTGGCAGAAGCTTTGACGGCAAGTTTACACTTTGCATTGTTAAAAATAAATACTAAGCTCCAAATTATGACAGTGCACCATGCACTGAGCGAATGAAGTGACGAGTAGAAAGACAAGCATGAAATATCTATTTCCTGATTATTTTTAATAACACTTAAGAAAAAACAAGCCAACGTAGGTGTAATCGGGTTTACCTTTTTTAGTGACTAATGATCAATCAGCCAGGTAGGTATTTGACTAGTGTTGATTTCCAGATTAATTTCTTTATTGATGTTAATATTATTTATAAGGGCACTCACACATCCTTGGAAAATTATTTGGGTCAGATGAAAAATTAATTTTGGTCAAACCACTTTCCAAATTACAAAAATCATAAGAGAAGATACCTGAAGCAGAGGCTTTGCTCATAGTTTTGTCTTAAGTGATGTGGTACCACGAATACTGTTTTATATTTCATCAGCAGGCAATTAATAACGTGTGGAAGACATGGTGTCTCCTGTTGGAGTTCAGCTGTGAAATGAAGTGTTTCCTTTCATTTAGTTTGTTGGCTTCTGTGAAATGTAAGGATTAGGACTCCTGCAAATTCTGGTGCTTGCACCTTTAAAAAAACCCAGATCTCGGGGAAACACAAGGTTTCTCTTTCAATACTTTGACTTTTCAAGAACAAAAACAGATTTTTCATCTTTTGACCTAGTGCCTTGACTCAGCCTTTTAAAATCAAAGGGCAGAACTATCTGCCATTGTGTATCCCAGGCAACAGTGTTAATTTCAGGGACTCTAAACTGCGTAAAGAATAGCCTTACAGCTGAACATGAAGTAAAAACACATACCAGAAAAATTGGTAATATAGCTATTCATGCAGCAAGAGACAACATGCAAGGAAATGAGCCGCTACTCCTGACTTTATGCACCAACATAAGGTACATATTAAAGAAGATAAACATTTTCGCTTACATTTAAAATGCCTAAGGTTTTCAGACATTGTGGTCATAAATGTGCTGTTAGTGTCAAGAGAGACAATTACACAGTGACCGGTAGATAGTAACCAGATTAGATACACAAAAATATGGAAGGGATTCTAAGGAAAAGAATGATTGTATCTCTCTTTATTAGTGGTATAAAAAAACCACAAAGTCCCACAACTGTTTCATTCTTCTGTGTCAGAGTGTGGGAATGAAACTGGTGGCCGCAGAACCAGAGTGTGCTCTTTTCATTAACCCAGTGCACGTCTAATTTCAGTGAGAATAAAGCTGTCCATGTTACCAGAAGGGTACAAAATGAGAAGTAAGAGAAAATAATACAGTAGCTCTCTCAGTCTCTTTTCCTCTTCTTTAAATTCTGAAATTGCATATCTGTGGTTTGCTTAAGAAAATACAGATAGGTGCATATTTTGTATATTTATAAAAAGCTGAAACAGAAGAAACCACTCTGTGCAAAAGCTCATTCTGATATCAGAGCACATTTAAAATGTTTTCGATATAGGTGGGGCTAACAGTCTAATATTAAGGTGACTCTTTCCACTACTTTCCACTAACATGTTGTTTCCAGTTGCTTAAAAACTTCAAACATTTTGACTGTTTGTGCCCAAATTGTCAGCCTGAACTACATTTCTGTGCAGAGGAAGGAAAGGACAAGGACATAGAATATTTCAACCAAACTATTGATGTCTTTCTGAGGAAAATGTTGTTTCAGTCAAGGAGCTGAGAGATTCCTTCTAGACCTTCTAAGTTTAGGACTGAGCATGTACAATTTTTCAGTGACAGGTTGATACATGTAATGATACAGATGTGACTTTCTTCTCTGCGCAAGCACTGTCCTAGCCTGCCAAATAATAAATCCTTAAGCAGCCGTACTTTGTGCATGCTTGGTAAGGGACTTTGTTAATTTTAGGAGCTCCACTTCTAAAAATCAAAAGTTTCTGTCTCCTGCAAGCACGTTCAAGGCCTGGCTGAGCTCTGCTCCTCGTGCACCATCCTCACAGACTGACTGCAAGGGATCAGTGGCAGGTATCCAGACAGGCATCTCCAAACCAAGAAGCAGCCAAATGCAAAAGCAGGAACCGTGGCACCTGCTAAGCACTCCTGAGGTATGGTCATCATGCACGAAAATCTGCATTAAACTTATGCAAAGCTACCTTGCTAGCATCCATTGCTTGTGTGATTACAGTTACTATGCAATATTGCTTGGGAAAGCGTGCATGGACTTCTCATCTGTCTGTTAGCAGACAGCTGACTGAGCAGAGACTGTGGGTGATCGTGCAGCACACAGAGGTGAGAGAGAGGGATGTTGTACTGACACTCATGGACAGACAGTTTTTTGTTTGGTTGTTTTTTGTTGTTGTTGTTGTTTGTTTTTTGTTTTCTTTTTTTAAAGTAACAAACTACCTGCAACCTTTAGAGTAGACTAGTGCTCACACAGGGAATCAAACCTCTTGGGCAGGGTGGTGTGTCACTATCCAGGCAGCGACAGGGGTCTTGGGTGCAGGGGTCCCCAGCAGATCTTCAGCTGGGCTTGGTGAGTCCCCTGAACCACAGAGTACTTACACCCAGCTGTGCCACAGTCCTCTGTGACTACCACAGCACACACATGGACTATAGCTAGCCATGTTCTCAAAATACATACAACACATGTCCTGACTGCTTCACATGGGTAGAAAATCCTGTCCCACGCAGATGTTTCTGCATCTTTTCTGCTCACTGCATGCAGGTATTTTATCTATTGCAGCAGGAACCACCCAGGGGGGACAATAGGACAGGACCAATACTTCACTCAGCACAGGAACCAATGCACAGAGCCATTCAAATGGTGCCAAAGGCCACCCTGTACACTGCAAACTCTCACCTGGAGAGCTAAAATGTTTCAGTGCAGTTCAGTATCAGGGCCCTGGGCCCTTTAACAGTCTTAATAACCAGAACAGTCCTGACCAGCTTCACCTGGGACCTCCACCCACACCCATGAGCCCAGAAGACCTATTTAAGCTCTGCTCTGGCCTTTTCCAATGTTTTTTGTAGGTGTGTTTGTCTCTAGTGCTATTTTTCCAGTTGGATCTTCTGCCTTTGTTGTGGGTGGTGTATCTCCTGGATGGACCTCTCATATGACCTTATCTCTAGTCTTGTTTCTGGATCTGTTTCCTTTTCTGCTGACTGGACTCCCTCAACCTGCTTCATCCCCTTGCAGTGCCTAGGGCTGTTGGCAGACCTTGTTACCAGCACCCAGCTCTAGCTGCTATCTTCAGCCTCTGTAAGGTTGTGCCTATCAGTGAGAGCCCAGCCTGTCCTGCAGCTGCCCTTGGCTGCTGGCTCCCTTGGGGAGCAGATCTCTTGTTCAGTGTCCTGATGCCTGCAAAGGTAAACCTAAATGTGTGACTGCTACTCTTGAGCCATGTATTAGCAATACAAAGCTCTGCAGATACTTTGTAGTTTTAGTAGTTGCTTGATAACTTCAAGTGGCTGATAAGTGTTTGTGAGGCTTCATATGGTACAAAGACAGATGTGTGTCACAGAGTTTGTTGATTTTCAGTCTCTGTATCAGTGTAGCTATGTTTGTGATTGGAATATGAAAATTAGGATATGTGGAGTAAACTACCTTTAGACAAATCTCTTAATTAGAAAGGGACAAACTTCTCCTGCCACATGCTCAGGGAGTTGACTCCAGGAAGCAGTACAGGTTGCAAGTCTAGGTGAGGGCTTGGATCTTGGCTAGTATATGGCATATCAGTGTACCTGGGTGACTTTCTTCACCCCTGAACCTTGGCTGTTAGAGCATGGGAGGAAGCCATGAGCTGGGTGCTGTGGAACACAGCTGGCCCCTGGGGCAGAAGCTGTTGTTTGAGGTATTAAACACACTGGGTAGCCAGGAAGAACTGGGATTGCTATGGGAAGAGGCAGGCTCAAGACCAAAGCCAAGGAGCAGACTGCTGGGACTTGTTGAACATAGAACCTGTGATGAGGAACTGCTGTGTAGGTAGGAAGGAGTCCAGAGCAGTCTGAGAAGGGCAATGGGGAAGATCAGGGATTGCTTGATAAAGCATGGAAGGTGAAAACTAGGATTAGGCAAGAAAGAACCCTCAGGAAGTGGGAGCAGAAAAACAGTTGTCTTCATAGGAGAAGGGAGAAGAGGTGTAGGATGTTAACTGGTGAGATGAATGGCATGTGAAGTCATATGGGGCCAGAATTTGATTTCTTATTGTAGGAGTTAAAGACCTATTTTGAGGTGGCTGGTACTGAAAAACTACTATTTAGCTCAGGTTGGACTTGTACATTTATCTGTTCCTCAGCTCTCTGTATGAAGTCTGTGGTTGAAATTACTTTTGCAGGGATTTTGTGAAGACAAATTAATATCTGCCGAGTCCTTGGAAGAGCTCATCAGGAAATCATTCAGTCATCCAGATCCCGTGCAATAAATAAATCCTGGCCTGTTAATTCAATGTGTGGGAGAAAAACTTTGGATGGCTGCTCACCTGTTAAGCACTGACCATCCACTGTGCTTAGAGTCTTGGGGATCCCCTGGAAGAAGCAGTACCTGCTGTGTCACAAATAACTGGGCACAAAGGAACCACATTAAATGTATGTGTATAACTCTTGTTCTGGAGCTTTCCTCAACCTGAGTGCTTCTTCAAAGTATTCAATCCAAAAGGTTATGAGCCTGAACAAAGCTCTGAGATTCTGAATGTCCTGAAATTATAAATACATAGTATACATATTCAACTATAAATCCACCTTGAGCTGCTCCTTTTAATATATATTCCCCCAGCTGCTATTCCATGAATATCTAAGCCTGAAGTAGTCAGGTGGCACACTAATCCAATCAATACCTGGCCCAGTCTTCTGGTTCAGTGAACCTGCTGCAGATTAGTGGGAAATGAAGGCTTGAGCATTCAGCTGTTTGGAGTACCCACATGTTATGGCACCCAGCTCTTCCATGCTGCTTCCTAGTGGTGGTACCTGTGCCAGGCAGGTACTCAGGCTTCTCTGTGGGATCCTTGCCCCATAATAAATGGGGAAGCTGCTTAACCTAACCAGGAAATAATTTCTAATGGAGATACCTGTTGCCTCAGTGACATGGGATAGGCCTTTGCATCTTCTTTTAGTCCTGTGATTATTGTCTGGAGCAATTCCTTGCCTGGAGATCAGCTATGTATTGTCAACCTGTTGCTAACATGTTAGCTGCTCGGAGGGGCATGGGGGCTTATGGCATGAAAGTTACGGTTGACATCTGGGGTAGATATCAAGGGCTGTTTCTGGGCATGTTCTCCATCTTCAGGTTGTGAACACTGCCAGAAAGGATCTGTCCCTTTCAGAGTTATAGAAGGTAGGTTGGGAGAAACATCAGAGTATTTTCCCTCACTTTTTCTATTTAAACTATCAAGGACACCTGGGATGGGCTCTTCTGGCTATTGGGTAAGCCAAAAGGACATGTGAATTCTTGATACCATCTTCAGTTGATACATTTGGTAAACCTACCATACCCTTAGATGCTGTAAGCAGACCAGTAAGATGTTTTTCATCTGGGAAAGTACTCAGAGGTGTTGAGTGGATTTCACAGCTGAAACAATACATACAGCACTGGCACAAGCAGAGCATTTACAGGCAACAAAATGTCAGTTGCAGAAGTCTGGTCAGTGTCTAACATAATGTAAATAAACAGCTGGAAATCTTAAGAACAGTGTTGGCTTTTCTGGCTCTTATTCTTTTCTCCTCCCCCTTAGTATATTTAGTGTCTTTTATTTGCAGCAGCTGGGTACATGCAAATGGTGGATCAAGCATCTTGGTTATTTTCAACTGCATGCAGTCCAGTTTCCGTAAAAGCAAATACAGTGGGAATGCCTGGCAAACTGTCATTGGGATCTGTTGCCTTTAAATTTCTGTTCCTTACTGTACGCACAGGCAATTTAGCTTCAGTTTTACTAAGCATCCAGCTTATGTGTGGTATTCCAGAGAACTTTTTCAAAGCGATGAGTTGGCAATTGCCTGTACAGCATCTTCTCAGCTGTACCTGTTATGTGGCTTTGAGTTTTTTGAAGGGGGAGTTTCTTGTAACAGGGTCGTTCATGGTGAATAGAGACCCACAGCACCAAAGTCTTCAAAAATTAAGGGCAGTAAGAAGCAGCCCGAGTATTGATTTAAGCAAGGTAGTAAACAAAAAAAATCTGAAAACTGATCCTCTGCTGAATCTTATCCTCCGAGGACAAGCATTTAGGTGGGAAAGTTGGGAAATATAGGGGTCCCATGCTCTGGTATTTGCATTTTCTTTTGTGGGACTTACTTTTAGATGCTGAGCAGGTATCAGTCCTATCTTAGAGTGAGAAGGGGAGAGATGGCATTTTAAAACAGTGGGTGGGTGAATATAGTGCTCAATAAGGACATGGAAGATAAGACATGAACTTGATTGTAGTTGTGACCTCTGGCTGAGTGAAGTTACACCTGCATCTCTGAGGAGAAGACCTCCTCGCCAGCACATTTCCCGGTAGAACTGGCTTGGGACAGCTCTTGTTTGAGTGGCCCTGCAGTGTCACACTTTCTTGCCATGTAGGCTGGGATGGACGCAAGAAAATGCATAAAAACCTTTTCTATGAGAAAGCAAGAAAGAGAGAGGCTGAGTTAAGCTTTTCAGGATCAGAAGGGTCTCAGACCTGTACAGCTTCTTCCTGGCAGTGGTGCCAATATGTAGGTGCTTGCTTGCCGTGTTTTGGGGAGCAAATGAACCTTTGATCGCTGAGGCATTTTAGAAACCTCTGCTCTAAATATTGAATAGGGGAGCACGTTGTGTGTCCTTATTAACATGCAATTGACCACGTGGCTCAAGGTGCACAGGGAGGGATCTTTGAGTCTAATATGGGTGGAGTACCTCCCTGGAGTCAGGGACAGAGCTATGGGCACCCTGGTGGCTTAGCTAGAAACAGTGTACTGGTGGGGTTTTATTTTTTCTTTCAAGTTTTCCGCTTGTCAGATTTCTTTGTTAGTTACTGTTTTAGTAAGCCTATATTTCAGTGGCTTAATTTTCAGTGAAGTCAACTGTTGTTGACTTGATATTAAAGCACCTATTGCTGGGGAGTGTGAATTAAACCAAAATATAAAACGCAGGAATGTGAATTTGACTCTTGGCTAGATGGAAAGTGATCTTAATGTCTAGGTCCATTGGTTCCAGCCGGTAGCGCACAGCATGTCTCAAACTTTCAAAATACTGTTTAACCAACAGCTTTACAATGCATATTCAAAATGTAGAAACTTCAAACTCAATATTAATTTTTAATAGGAAAAAAAAAGGTAATTTGAAAATTGTTCATCCAAGCTACTGTTGTTGAAAATTAGCTAAGGTTCCTTGAAGTATGGTGTCCAAGGAAGCTCTGTTATGTGAAGTGACAAGGGTGTTTTTAATAAATTATCTCCTGTGGTAATCTGTTTTTCTGAAGTTACTGTCTTCTGATTAGAGTTAATGTATTTTCTTGCAAACTATTCCTGTTCTGTCTAAATTGAAAATCTATGTGATTGTGACAATTGTGTTCAAATATCCTTTTGGGAAAGCAAGAACCCAAGGAAAACTACATCAATGCACTTAGGAAATTTCTATAGTTCATTAATTGAATGACTTGAAAACGTTGAAATAAGAACTACCGGAACTTCCTGTTTTGTTTTATTCCCCTCTGGGATTCTGGATGCTTCTGAGCTTCCCTCAAAGCTGAAGAGAGAATCCATGTGGATCCACTTCTCATGTACCACAAATGGTTCCTGTAAATGTGAGGGTGAACTCTTGGCTCTAAAGTCAGAGGATATTTCCCACTGGTCTGGATCAGGCTAGAATTTAACTTCTAACCTTACTTCAAGTGAAAGAGAGTATTTGAGGACTGTCTTTTTGTTAAAATATTGGGATTTTGTGTTGTCTAGTTGTGTTGATAGACTTGACAATCACAGTTAACAGCCTGATTTCTCCAAACCTGGAGGGTGTTCAGTGACTGCACTTGACAAAGTTGGTATCAGCAATAATGTTTTGACATTTGTCTGTTTGTTTTTCTGGATCAGTTCCTTGACCCTGTTCACAATGTGACTGCTCAAGTTTAGGCAGGTGCTGTGTCATGTCAAGGGGTAAAAGTAAGATGCATGGAGTGGGAATAACTTCTGTAAACATTGCCACTGAAAGCTCTTTGAATAAAAAACAGCCTTCAGTTTCACATGAATCTAGAGAACTATCTGGGGTTTGGATCTCCATCTTTTGTGGAATAATTACCGGTTCTCAACAACAAATAGATTTTCTCCATTTTGTCAATTTTAAGATGTAAGGCATGAGACTCAGGGACTTATAAATAGCATTTAATTCCTGAGCAATTTTCAGAATGTCTACAGTATCCGATTTATTGTGGATCTCATGTATTCGAATAATAATCCTTCATAATTGCATCATTATATTCAGTGAATTTACTTTAAGGAGACAAAAGGGAATTTCTGCCTAATCTTGTTTCTCCTGACTCTTGGCCTATTAATAATAGCAGGTGTACCCTTTTAAGATGGATTGCTGTTCTCTTGTCCTTTAAAAAATCCCTGCCCCCTCTGCAGGCACAGCTGCTGAACTGCTGTAATTTACACCTGATATGCAAGTAAATTTGCCATGACTTGATTTTCCCCATAGCATGGTAACTTCTGATACCACGGCAGCTATTTCATGAGAAAGTGAGGTCTCTCTGAAGCAGTGGGAGCGAAGCACTGAGAGTCTAATGGGAAGGACAGTGGTGAAGTAATCCCTACCTGAGAGCCCTCTGATGCAAAGATCACAGCTACTTCATTTTCTAAACAACCCTATCTTCTTAGAAGATGTGGGTTGTCATTTCTGTGTTTCCCTGATGGATTGTAATGAGGTGTCTGAGTCTGTGTGTGCAGCTAGAGTCAGATTAACATGCTCTGAGGGGAACAGGGATGGATGTTCATGATCAGTAAGGGAAAGCTTCACAGGGAGGAGACATCTGTATCTGTCTCTGTCACCCTGCTAACACAAAGGACATGTCAGGCAGGCAGGCTTGAGTGATGTGAGGAGCAGTGGTTGTTGATTTTACCATTAGTAGTTGTCTGTATAAAAGTAACTGTCCCAAAGTAGGAATAAAAGCAGATAGTGCCATATTTCATTCACCTGATTCATAGCATAGTTTGGAACATTTAAGCAAACACTGCAGCTATGCCCAGGCTGAAATTAAGGCATGGCTTCCTGTTATTGGAGCAGAAGATGACCATGTCTTCTCAGACAGCCACTGTGTGCCATAATGTTCCTGCAAGTGTTACCTTACTACCGATCTCTGAAAACACCCTGATAATATGGTCATCTGCCCTTTGGTAGTTTATCATCACTGAAACTTTCCACTTGTTTAATCAGCTAACAGAAATAGTAATTCTCTGTCCAGTTTAGTATGCACTAATGGGCTCTCTGTTTCAAGTTCTGGGATGTCCTTTTTCATTGCAGCAAAGAAATGGGTAACTTGCTGTTCTCTGGATTCCTTTTCTGAGCAGAGCACCCCACTCTTTCTGTTGATCACTATTCCTTTATACTTTAATTTCCATAGGACTTCTCTGTTTGCTTCTGCTTTTGCATTGTATGTCCTGCTAAGCAGTTTAGTTTCCTGCAACTTCTGACATTTTGGGAGTTTTACAGTAGCACATGTGAAACGAGTGGCTTTGTTTACTGCAATGACAGCATGGAGCTTTCGTCCCCACTCACTAGTACATGTAGAAACTGCATGTATCCACTGTAACTAAATCATTGAGCTTTTATGGCCGAAAGTTGTGTTCATGGCCTTAAGCTGTCTGTACTAGCAGGTTTTGTATCTACTTACACTTGGTCCCCATTTTATTTATATCCCTGTACCATGCTCAGAGGAGTGCCTTGCAGAAGCATATTAGGTGACAATGGCTGCCATCTGTCACACAGAGGTTTTTCTTTCTGCAGAACTCTGTTCTGTTTCTAAAAACTGACTTCATCAGTAGTCTTGTAAATTGTATAAATGGTTAATTTTTTTACTAATTCAAACCTAATTCTGCAAACTCTTACTCCAGATACAGAAGAACTATAAATGTGTTGTGCTTTCATTATTTGTAGTACTGTGCATGTTTTAGTTTTCACATCCATGGAAATAAGCAGGTGATAGGTGCTGAAGGATCAAATGCAGTTTTTCCTGAACCTTGACCACCTGCTCACTGTCCCTTTAAGAGTTGCATCTCAAGACTATTTGCAGCACTTAAAACCTGTGAACTGCTTCAAAGTAGCTGCCATATTTGTCTGGTTCAAAAAGCAGCTTCTAAAGTAACACTCCTTCTCTCCATACGTCTCTTTGCTACAATGCCTGAATATTGTGCTCAGTTTTCATGTATTTCCTGGGAATCCTCTAATACAAAAATGGAAACAGCCTATTGAGAAGGAATACTGTCCTTGGCTGTATTAAGGTAGGAAATAAATACAGACTATGTTCACACACCTCTGCACTCATCCTGAACAACCTTAGGTATGTATCTGTCCTGCCTTCAGAAGTACCCTGGAAATCAAATAAGATTACTTCCTTGCAGAGGTGTTTGCAAAACTGCAGCTATAGGCAATAGATCCTTCCTACTGGGTTGTGTATTTCCATGCATGAAAGTTTGTTGATTATCTTCTACAGACTCATGTTGGCCTGAACTGTTACAGATGGAGATGTCTTTTTCACCTTTGTGTGTATGTATATGCTATAGTAAGATCACAAGGGATAGACATTGCTTACACATCTTACTTGCTTCTGTTGTCTGCCTTTGTCATGTGGAAGCTATTCACTGAACGCTGATTATTTTTGTCTTGCACACATTCATCAACACAAGCTACATCTTAACACTTGTTGTCTAGTTATATCATGCTAGGGGCTTATTAGGTAGTGAGTGCCCTTTTGGTCAGAAGTAAAATCAAACACATGAGCCCCTAAGGCTTTACTTCAAATCGCTGCCCTTTCCCCTCCTACAGAAAAACTCTAACTCTACCCAGCGGCTCACTCTGACTCGGATGAATTGGCTATAAGCAATTCCCCTGCATGTGTGGCCTTTTTTACTGAAAAGAACAAGAACTGCAGCACCTTGCACTCTTAACTAGGTTCCAGATATGGAAGCAACTGAGGGCATTTGCATTTTTCTTCCTATCAATGCTGTGCTTCAGGCCAGCCTATCTAATTTCCTTCTCCAGGGTTACAGAAGGATGATTTGTAGACAGATATTGCAATATTAAGGTTTTAGGTAAACAGATCTTGTGATACAGCCTTTCTGGTATCTGATTGCCTATCTGTGTTCTTTTCATTAGCCTGTATTTGGTTTTACCTCTGCTCTTACTGAGGGGCTGCTGTCTTTGCTGTTGCAGGCTCTGAATTACCCTTAAAGGAAGGCAGCTCCTACCTTAAGCAAAAGAGAAACCTGGAAAATCAGAATTTTTTTCCTCCAAAGCTTGCCTAAGAGGGTATAAAATGGGAAAGATGATAAGTCTTAATTTCTGTATGCAAAAGCTAAAAGCCTCAATGCTCAGCAGCTGTAGGAAAAGGAATAGGTTTTTTTGGCTTATATTGTATTCACCTGTTTACCTTCCCCTCCCATGCTGCAAGGAAAAGCTTTAAGAATGGTACAACTAGCAAAGGGTCTTGCAGGGAAGGGAAAGCTGAAAGTCTCTTGTCTTTCTGGTTTTGTCAGCCCTATCCAAAGGATCACTTCTGTGTATGAACTGTACCGTCATACTGCAATTATCTCCTGATTGCCACCTTTCTCCCCACAAGCAAACCTCTGAAAACAAAGAATACCTGTCCTACCACAGCATTAAATGGTCCAGTTCAAGATCTGCTTTATGCTTACTTTACCAATTAGTTCCCTGATCTAGTAAAGAACTTTGAAAGCTGGGAAGAACCCATTACTTCACTGTCCTGCAGGGAAAAAGAATCCCTTGAGTCTTTACAATTCAAAGCCCTTTCCAGACAACTACTCAATTTCTGAACATTTAGTGAAAGGGAGATTGACTAACTTTAATACTGTCAGCAGTGGAATGCAGAGGATGTCTGTGCTGCTTTATACCCTGTGGATATTGGTCCTGAAAAAAATGCAACACCCTTTCCCACCAATCCCTTAACTGAAAGGAAGCAGAAAACATGTCTGACTCAACTAAATCTTTAATAAGATATCAATATTTTATACATGCTTTGATAGTAAATGCATAGATCTGTCAAACCCTAGTGTCAATAGAAAGGAAATATTGGCTAAATATCTGTAGAGTAAGACAAGGAGACAATTATTTCTGAAACAAAAAGGTAGGGAGACTGATGAGAGAGCACAGGAAATTGTAGCTGTTTGAAGGCTCTTAAAGTTTTATGGATCAGTGGTGAGGAACTTCTGTTTGTAAGTTTGCTCTTTGATTTATGATGTGGGTTTGAGTCTCTGAGTAAGCAATATCTTCCCCATCCCAGTGTCTTCAGGCTGGCAACTTGGATGTGCAGCAGCTGAAGTGCAAACTAAGTGTAGGGTTAAGCTTTTGGCGTTGATGCTCTGCTGAAATTGGAGATTTCACATTGACTTTTTGTATACAGGCTAGCCAAAGCTAATAGCCTACATTGCTACAAAACGGTGGCTTGGAAGGATTTCAGCTCCTTTAGAGACTGAACTAAGCCTCTCCTGACATATCAAGAGAAGAATAACTTGTGTACCTCCTGGCTAATAAACTTGGTCCCATGAGCCTTAAAACCTGCTAAGTGAATATTGTCCACCATGGATACTGCCATCCTGATAGATCTTTACCTGAAAGAGTAGATAAAGATCATTTCCTTTTAAGTGGAGAATGGTGTGGTGTCTTCCAGATCACACGAAAAAATAGTCATGACCAGAGCTATGTCTGGGTATATAATTGTAGCTTTGGTGTTTTGTTATTCTGTGAGCTCAATTGACATCTTTAGTACCTCTTTTCATCTGAAGAGATAGAAGTTAAATTTCAAGCCTACATCTCTTTGTTTGTGAGAAGTTATCTTTATGGAGATGATGTTCTGAGATATCTATGCCATCTACTGTACAGCAAGTGAAGCCCGTGAAAGTTCAGTAAGCCTGAAGAATTTCCTTTATGCAGGAGGATATAGGACTTAATTTACCTAGAATGATTTACAGCCTTTTAGACCAGGATAGTCAACAGACTTGGCAGGTAGCAGTGGCAGGGTCTTGGCTCTGTTTAAATCAGGAGAAGTGATGCATTCAGTGATGTAAGGGGAAGAGTGTGATGTGCATATTCCAGTGACTTATATAGAGCTTTTGTGGAAATTATGTGAGAACGTGTAAGAATTGCTCCTACAATTTGGAAAATGAAAAAGTGAAGGACATTCTTTTCAAACTTCTGCTTAGTTTAGAAGTGTTTGAAAAATTCTCCCGCTAAAGGTAAAGTTTCTCTGTGTCCTGAGAAGTAGTGAATTCCCGTTCTGATAGTGAGCAATTGACAGAAAATTTGAAACAGCTTCCAAAATACATATAACTGTTCAAGGAAAAGTTTGATACAAATCCAGGTGGGTCTTGCACAGCTGCTACCATCCTTATCTTATCCCCTTGATGTTGGCAACTCTATTAGTCTGACATAAAATGTGAAAGAAAGGTGTGTCTGAGGTGGAACAGAAGGGTCCAATGATTTTTTCCCTCTAACTCTTGTGAAATTAATTGGAAAGCTTTGAGCTTTGTAGCACCCAAGGAAAACTGTTATGTGACCCCAAAACAACTAAAGAACAAACCTGAGGAAAAAGGTGTATATTAGTAATATGTTCCTGTTCAAAATATTGTGGCAAATAAGTTTTTATTGAAAAAACAGCTAGAAGGGAGAAAAGTCAGGGAGGAAAAAGGGATGGTATGTTTGCTGAATGTTTCTCCCAAGATTAGATACATGCTGGAAAAGGAAAATTTTACAGAGGCAAGGCAAATAATGGATGAGAGTGAATACAGTAAACCTTTACATGTCATACAGTTCTCCACCTCTGGAGTAGGCATAACCCTGTGTTTAGGGAACAGCTGCTCACTCCTCAGAGCTGGCTAAGTCACATTTCCCTTCCTTGTCTGTTTTGATATTTTAACGGTGTGGCTTCATGAATGTGTTAAATACACAGCTGGCGAACGTAAGCAAACATTATACTCAAGGTTTTGAATTATGACAACACTGGAATCACTGAGCTCTTAATTTCCATATTTGCTATGAAGAGTGACTTGGCTGAGTCAAATGTGGCATGTTTCTCAGGGGCCTAGCAGCAGGCCAGCTCCTTCTCAGCAGGGCTGACTGTGCTGCCAGCACAGGTCTTACCTTTGGCAATGTGCAGTCCATGTGTGAGGAATCTTGGAGGTGTCATACCCAGCTGCTAATTGGCCATCTGTCCTCCAGCTATTGGATACAACAGGCAAACTGGGGATTCAGGCTCTGTGGAATCATTCCTAGGCTATGTATTACAAAAATGATTGTAAATACTCAATGACTGTCTCTGGACTTTGGGAATTAAATATCTGCGTGCTAATTTGACAAGAGACCTTCTTCTCTGAAGACAGTTATTCTCCTAACAGCATGCTGACCCAATACTATATGCCCTTCAACATAATGAAAATAAATGTTTTGAACATTTTGACTTGTGTAAAAACTGTAAAGCAACAAAAGGAAAGAGAAGCCTGGGAGACCTCTGGAAGAGCAATGTCTGGCACGTGGTCAGCTGACAGGTTTGGGAGGAGGAGGAGTGGGCTGGTGAGAAAAGCATCTCAGCACCCCCCTTTTCCCTCAACTCACCAACAGTAGCCAATGTGATATGTGCTTCCCCATCATAAGGTAGGGTTGTTTTCCCTGCTTCACCAAAATGGGAACTAGATTTGTGTGTAGACTCTTCTTGCTTTATTTCCTTCTACATATTGAGATCTCCAAATGATGTAGTGTACATAGACTTCCTCAGCCCACAGATCATGAATGGTGTTGTTCTTTCACCTGCCCCTGACAGTTAAGGATTCCATATCATCCAGTTTAGCAGGTTAGCAGTCTGTATTTTTTATTAATGTTTAGGAGAATTTTAATATGCTAGGTGTTTTTCTTAAAACAGATATTTCTACTTACATTTTCTGTTTACATATTCAGTAATGTATGTATAGTACAATAGAATCTGAAAAAGAAATTACTGCAAGTATCTAGTTTTAAACCAAACATCTTCCTCTATTGTTTTATCCAGTATAACCAGAATACTGTGAGGATGATTCATGTAGTAGGGGATCATTTTGGCAGTAAAGAGCAGAACTGAAAATAAGACAAGAGTTTTGTTCTCCTTATTGGTAAGACTTATGAAAAATTAAGAATATAATTTCAATATCTGACTTACCTCTAAGATTTTCCTTTGCTGCAGCCAATTGCTTTGGAGTCTTCAAATTGTCTTTAAATCTTAGTGTCATGGATTAGTTTAATGTGGAAAGCAAGTGCATTTTTAAATCGATCTGTTGAGAGATGGCAAATGAACAATGATGAGGGTCGGTACTTGAACCTGTAGGTACTGGGTCCTGCTCCTCTTAGTCCTCCTGCAGTTTCTGTGGTGGAACTGCCTCACTGGGAAAAGAAACATTCCCCTCTCCTTCCAGAGGCAACGCTCTTTGATTCCCTTTCCTTCTCCTGAGAAGGCATTGAGGTTGTCTGGAGTGAGTATCTTAACTATATGAGGCTGACAGATGCAGGAAGGAGCTGTCACCTCCAGTGTCTCAAGCTGTGTTTAAAAATGTTTGGTTTGTAGCTGGAATTGGATAGAAAGGGATAAGAGGAAAAAAAAACAGAAAGTGCTAGCTCAGTTGCCCCTGGGCACTTCAGTTACACTGCTGATCAACCTGTAGCACTTGTGTTGCTAGAGAGGGAGCAGGGTGTCTTGAAGAGGGGTTAATACTGTGCACTTTATCCACTAGCAGTCTCATTTATTCAGATACCACAATTGAACAACCCTTAGGAATACATATATATGCTGCAGAAAATCTGCTTGCTTAAGGGGATGCTTGTAAATATAGTCACTAATTTAAGTGAATCACCTCCTGCTTTATGTTCCTAGGAAACCTCTTTCTGATTAAATAGTTAGAAATGACATCTGGGACAGTGCATTTAACTTGAAAGTGACTCTTAGAAGAAATACTGCTTGTTTACATACAGAAAGTGAGGCTCTTGGTTTTATAGTTTCAACTTTTAATGAAAGCATCGCAAATGAAACTGCATGGAGAAAAACTTGTTTTGTTTTTTCCTTCCTATTGCATGCCATAAAAGAAAACTTTCAAGTTATATTTGAAAGATTGTTTTGGTCTGAGTTTTCATTTTGTGCATGATTCTAGTCAGTGCAAAAAATGCTTCCAAAGAAATGAAAGTACTCATCTGAAGTCTTCATGCAGACCTTGCCACGCTTCTCAGCCAAAACCAAACTGGGAAGTATCCCTGTTGAACAAATGGAAGGTTCATCTCCTCTTGCTACATTTGCTTCAGACCAGAAAGGCCAGGTCTCCCATGCTTTGCTATTTGTTTTTATTATGATAGCACCACAGAACTTTAACGAGAGTCCTGGAAGGTCTCACAGACAAGATAAGAGGGCAGGTGAAGGGTGGCCTTCCTATAAAAGAACTGTGACAAAGAAAACAGTTTACTCAAAGTCTAGCTGGGACCCTGTAAAGAATTAGAAAATGAAGATTGATTGCCCAAGTCCCAGTACAGTATCCTTATCAGACAATTATTATCAGCTATCATTTTAGGTATATTTCCTACAAGTTTATACAGTTTGTTTCCAGGGGAGATAAAGGCCTACATTATTCTTGACAGGTAATCTCAATTCAGTATAAAATGCCTAGACCCTTTTGTTATGGAAGGGTGGATTTAATGGTCCTTTCAGGGATTCAGACTGAGTACGGTTTTGAAACTAGGTTTGAGTAGGAAGGGAAGTGATTTCCTGCCTAGTCCTCTCAGTTCTGGACATGAATGAGAGTTAATTCCCTGGAAGACAATAAAAGGGTAACCTTAAGTGTAGTGGATTTTGTCTATTTTTCCACTGAAGAGGCATAGTGTACAACTGCATTTCAAGACCAGTTGTTCCTTATTAGAAGCTGTGAAGGCACATTGTTCTGAAACTATTATTCCTTTTAATTAAAAGACCTTTTAAATTAAGATGGCTGTCTTCAAGTGTCTTCCATAAAAATTAGATTTACCCCCCTTTTTTCTGCCTGATTATCTTGAATTATGTGATCTGAGATGGAAAAAAAATTCGAGCATCCAACTTGTCTGTGTATTCTCAGTAAAAACTATCTAAACCGGTTTGTATATTTTTCTGGAAAGTGTTAAAATTCTTGGTTACTGGTAAAAAAGGAATTAATGCTGGTGATGTTAAAAGACAAGCTGCATTTAACAAGTTTAACAGAACAGGTCTACTTTATCTATTTCAACCATGTTGCAAGCAATGTCTTTAACATCTTTGTTCCTTTCAATTATTGGCACCAACAGGTGGGGAGTTGATAGGCTTTTTTAAAGAAAAAGCAGAAATAATGGCAGTCTTGTGTTGTGTTAGACCAAGACAGAGGCAAACAATGGCATTTGAGTCTTGTTCTATTTAATACTGTAAAGCTCCAGAGTACAAATTCAGATTTTGCTGTATGATATGAATAAAAATAACATTGCTATTGTAAAGCTAGTTTTGGCCAAGAATTGATTCATCTGGATTGTTGTTTGGAGGACTCTTCTCTAGTCTGAATTCCTGTGCAGCACAGGCAATAGAGCTTTTTCTAAGGATCCCTGACTCTATCAAACCTAGTAAAATTGTCTGTGGTAGAGAATATTGCTTAAAATATCAGATCCTGCATTAAGGGTTTTGAGTGACAGATTAAGTTTCCTGGTTTAGCTGTTCTTCTGGCTAGTTAGTGGCTAAATCTAGCCAGCTTCTTCTCATTAGAATGAAAGAGGTTTGGTCTGGAGGACACAAGGACAGTTAACATATACAAATGCACATATAGCAGAGAAGCTGAGATGAGACTGATATGGTCTTGTTGCTGTGTTGGGAGGGGTGGAAGTGTAGCTCATGGCAGTAAATTGCAGGGACAAAACGATTCCCTAAGGACTAAGGAAAAAAAAGAATAGGGGCAATATGCTGTCATGTTGTCACCTGGCTTGCTATTCATTTTAAGTTGGTGTCTTGCAGGTAACAATGCAGAGGCAAGCTGTGGACACACTCATGTTGGCTCAGAGTTCAAGTTTAAAACCACAAAGAGAAGTAAAGTACTAACTAAAGTGAGTGCTTACATCTATGTATGTATGATGTGACAGGACTTCTTGCTAGTATGAGAGTGTCTTAGTGGCTTGTGTCTATAGCTGATATAGTCAGAGATTGTAGCTCTCATAAATATTTGCAAATAGAAGCAATACTTTCACAAAGGTATCCCTTGTGAACTAATAGGCTTGCACTTAACTCGAAAATACTGTCTAGGGATACATATTCACCGACAGCAGATCTAGGTTCTTGCCATAGTATGAAACAATACATTTGGTCTAGATCGGGGTGTTATAGTATCAGCCTTGGCAAACATGAGTTACTGTTGGTTTGCTTTAGCCAGTCCTGGCACTTTAGATTTGGGAATAGGTGCTGAAAATGGATTTATTGTCCCATGAACCAGCAGCCTGAATACCTAATAGAGAGAAATGTAGCTAAAAGCAGGAGTTGGCTCATAAACATCTTGCAACAAGGGAAAAGATCTTCCATGTTATATGTAGGTTACATAAAGCTATATACATGCAGGAAGATGCACATAGATCTGATATATTTTTCCTTCTATAGTGAAAACCTTGTCTTGGAGGTATAATTCAGAACAATATTTCTTCAGTATTGCTCTTAGTTAGTTCCTCACAGTTACAAATATTAGAGGAAGAACTCAGTGATGAGGTAGACACTTGCTGTGGCTTTTTAAAATCGTACCCAAAAGTGCAGCTTCCACTAACCTCGACATAAAAATGTATTCCTGATGAGGAAGGCAGTTACAGTGTTTTATGATGCCAAGCAAAGTTTCACTCACTAGATTTGAGATATGTAGATACTTCTCGGAGATCAGCACTTAAAAGTTATTTTTTTTAATTTTAGCTCTGTTCCCAGTGTAAGTATTTCTCAGCAGCCTTTTCATTCCTCCTTTTGTTCATGTCATTTACTTCAAATGCCTTGGCCACATGTAAGCTGCAGAGTGGTTAGGCTGAAAATAGGCTACACATTTTTTTCATCAGCTTTATCACCGTTTTCAATCTTGTCCTTTAACAATTTTAGCTGTGCTGGGATAAAATGAGACTACCAGTTCTGTGATGCAGCTTGCAGGTGGGAGGAACCACTGTAACCAGTGGTACCACCCACTGTAAGACTATTGAGGACCCTCCACTTATCTGGGAGCAGTTTCATTCATGTGTGCGTTCATTTATGCTGACCCTCTTCTTAGGCTTTAAGAATGACAGCTTTTCCTCTTTCATGTGTAGCATCAGGCAATTAAATTAAAATCTTCCCCTTGCATTGCTCCCTCCTTTCCCCCTGCATATATATATACGTTCATATCACAGCCTAACGTATGGTCCTTATAGCATTGCCAAAAGGCTTTTACATAATCCTATAACAGGATTTTAAAGCAATACTTTGAATCACTGTAGTGGCACTTTACTGGCATGAAAATGACAGGGGAAAGGATTTCTATGCGTGGTAGCATGTAGAAAATGAAAGACTATACAAAAGTGACATGACTATAGGAATTCCTGTCTTGGCTTTAGAGTCATGAGGAAAGACAATATGTAAGAGTTGGAAGAACAGACTACTTGCCATAGTGTGACCAGCAGGGCTAGGGACGTGGTTGTGCCCCTGCGCTCAGCACTGGTGAGGCCGCACCTTGAATCCTGTGTTCAGTTTTGGGCCCCTCACCACAAGAAGGACATTGAGGTGCTGGAGCAGGTCCAGAGAAGGGCAACAAAGCTGGTGAAGGGTCTGGAGCACAGGTCTGACAAGGAACGGCTGAGGGAGCTGGGGTTGTTTAGTTTAGAGAAGAGGAGGCTGAGAGGAGACCTTATCACTCTCTACAAATACCTGAAAGGAGGGTGTAGTTAGGTGGGTGCTGGCCTCTTCTCTAAAGTAACAAGTGATAGGACAAGAGAAAATGGCCTCGAGTTGTGCCAGGGGAGGTTTAGGCTAGATATTAGAAAAAATTTCTTCACTGAAAGAGTGATCAGGCGTTGGAACAGGCTGCCTAGGGAAGTGGTGGAGTCACCATCCCTGGAGGTGCTCAAGAAACGTGTAGATGTGGTGCTTTGGGACATGGTTTAGTGAGTTAGGTGGTGGGGGTTGATGGTTGGACTTGATGATCCTTGAGGTCTTTTCCAACCTTAATGATTCTATGATAGGTAGGGTAAGGGCCTTAAGTAATCTACACTTAAGTTACTTCAAGCTTGGAAACACTGAAACAATATTTGTATCTCACAGATACTGACAAAAATATTTCTTCATGTGAAGGGAACAATTTTGGGAGATACATTCCTTACTGCATCTGCAGTGTCCTGTTCAGGAAGCCAGAGCAAGTCTTCTTCAACAGGAAGCATTGTCCTCAGGAATTTACACTGAAAAGGTCTCCAAGGTAAATGGCAATGGAAAAAAAAACTGACTTTTGGTCCAGACTTATCTTAGTCTGACATGTGGGATCAAATTATTATAGTTCCTGTGGACTAGAAGTGCAAAGCAGCAGCTTCCCACAGTCAGCCTGCAGGACCTATTGCAGTGTAGTTACTATAAGCATACACTGCAGCAGCAGTTTCCCTAATGTAGCCTTGCCCACAAAAAAAAAATTGAATCAGCCAACCATAAAGCTACCATCCTTTAGTGGAGCTGTAGAGCAAAAGTAGTATCAAATTTTTGTACTTGCACTTATTTCTTATAGCAAGGTACATTTTGCTAGTGAGTGTTCCCATTTTTAATTTATTTTTGTTTTGAATTTTATCTTTAACTGGTGTTATTCTGTCTCATGTGAAAGATTTTGCATATGTCTTTGAACTTCATGAGGCTTCTGCTACTTCAGCTTTTTGAGGTCCCTTTGAACAGTAGTCTATACTCCAATGCATCAATCATGCAGCCAGTTATACCTCATCTCTGAACTTGCTGAGGGTGCCTTCTATCCCATTGTGCAGTGCATCAGTGAAAATGCTGAACTGCATCAACTCCAGCATTGACCCCTGAGGATCACCAATGGTAACCAACTGGCTTCAAGTGCAGCTTTTGAACTGTTGATCATTACACTTTGAACCTGCCAGTCCAGCCAGGTTTTATGCATCTTGTAGTCTCTCCATCCCATCCAGTTTGGCTACAAGGTTGTTACAGGAGACAACACTGGAGATTTGCTGAACTCAAAATCACTTAGCTTGCTGCTCTTTCCTGGTTCAGAGCGAGCCATCTCATCACAGGTTAGTCAGGTATGATTTCCCCTTACTAAATCCATGTTGGCTATTCCAAATCACTGGCTTGTTTTTCCAGTGCCTGAAAGTGGCTTCTAGGAGGATTTGTTCCAAAATCTTCCCAGGGAGTGAAGTGAGACTGGCCTGTAGCATCTTGGAACCTCCTCCTTGCCCTGTTTAAAGACAGACATGTATTTGTCTTTCTTTAGTCACTGGGAACATGCCATGGCTTTTCAAAGATGATATTGCCCTTACAATGTTAGACAGTTTTAGATGCATCCTTTCTGGTCCTGTTGATGTGGGTACATCCAGTGAATTAAGTGGTTCCTAATTTGACCCTTCTCTACTGTCAGTAGCACTTTTCACCACAAAATTCTGCCACTAGCCTTTGTCCTTTTAATTCCTTGCCAGTTTCAGCTTCAGTCCAACTTTGTCTTCTCTAGCTACATCTTTGCCTGCCCAGGTAATGCTTTGTTATGCCTGCCAGGCAGCCTGTTTCAGTTTCCAACTTTGATATATTCTTTTGTACTTGAGTTACTCAGGAATTCCTCAGGGGTCAAGCTGCTCCCCATGGCTTGTTTTCTCACTTTTCAGCACACTGGAATAGACTGCTTCTGTGATTTGACAAGGTTGTCCTTGAAGATCAGCTGGCTGTCCTGGGCCCTCTTGACTCCCAAGGCAATGTTTCACAGGGTCCCACCCGCCTCTATAAACAAAAGTCCATTCTCCTGGAAGCCAGGGTCTTTGCTCCTTGCCTGCCTCACTCCCTTAGGGTCTTAAACTGCACTGTAGTAAAGGCTACCACTGCCTGAGCATCCCCAGCAAGTCATAATCATAGAATGGTTAAGGTTGGAAGGCACCTTAAAGATCATCTAGTTCCAACCCCCCTGCCATGGGCAGGGACACCCTCCACTAGACCAGGTTGCTCAAAGCCTCATCCAGCCTGGCCTTGAACACCTCCAGGGATGGGGCATCCACAGCTTCTCTGGGCAACCTGTGCCAGTGCCTCACCACTCTCACAGTAAAAAATTTCTTCCTAATATCCAATCTAAATCTCCTCTCTTTCAGCTTGAAGCTGTTACCCCTCGTCCTATCACTACACTCCCTGATCAAGGGTGCCTCCCCGTCTCTCCTGTAGGCCCCCTTTCAGTACTGGAAGGTTGCTATAAGGTCTTCCTGGAACCTTCTCTTCTCCAGGCTGAACAAGCCCAACTCCCTCAGCCGGTCCTTGTATGGGAGGTGCTCCAGACCTCTGACCGTCTTCATGGCCCTCCTCTGGACTTGCTCCAACAGGTCCATGTCCTCCTTATGTTGGGGGGCCCCAGAGCTGGATGCAGTACTCCAAGTGGGGTCTCATGAGAGCAGAGTACAGGGGGAGAATCACCTCCCTTGACCTGCTGGTCACGCTTCTTTCAATGCAGCCCAGGACACAGTTGCCTTTCTGGGCTGCAAGCGCGCATTGCCAGGTTGTGTTCAGCTTCTTATCAACCAGCAACCCCGAGTCCTTCTCCTCAGTTCTTTAGTTATGAGTGGAAGGTCCAGCAAAGCACCACCTCTGGCTGCCTGTCCAGCCTTTGCAGCATAAACTTTCCCAGACGTGTTCCATAAATCTCCTGGATTGCTTGCATCTCACTATATTGCCTTTTCCACAAGCATTATGTAGTTAAATTGATTGGGGGTCTGTAGGAGGCCTTCACCATGGCTACCTCGTTTGACATTCTTTCTATATTTTGGTCCATAAGCTCTCAGCCCCCTGTCACCAATCCTGTAGTAAAGCTCTAAGCATTGAGCACTTATGCTGAGCACAACCCCTTGTTTCCCCAGCCTGTTCTTCCTAAAGAGCCTGTATCCACCCATTATGGGGCTCTGTGTGAGCTATCCTGTCTGTTTCATGTCATTCCAGCTACATCTTAGCTTTGCAGGTTTGTGCAGATCTGACTCATTCTCTGTTTCATGTGCTGCATAGTTGTGTACAGGCACTTCGGATGGCTCTCTGGTTGCACCGTTCTTGCAGGGAGAGTGAGAGCTTCCCTTGTTACCCTGTTGTGTGGGTACCACCCCCATTTCCTCAACTTCTTATTTCCTCTCTTTGGTTTTTGGTCTTCAGCCACCAGTAAACCTCGATTAAATCCCTCCTCACTATGTTAACAAACCTCTTGAAGATGCTCTTGTCCCACTTCATTAAGTAGATCTCATCTCTCCCTAGTTAGCCTTGCTACCCAAAGAACAGATCTTGGTTTTAGATGTCAAAATCCTGCTGGTGTTCAAGGAGAGCAGCACTTGGCCCCCATGCCCTTCCCTCTTGCCCTCAGAGCTATAGAGTGCCATAAAAAGATTCTGGCCTTCAAGATGCTGGGCAATGAAGAATGCACTGTCCCTTGTTAAGGCAGTTCAATGTCTAACTTTCCTTACTGTGACTAACACTAAAAAAAACCTATACCATGTTTTTACTCTGAATATATCTGTCTTCAGCTTCTTCCACTGGATCTCAAGAAAACTTTATCTGATAAATCAAAGAAATACAGGAGAGATTATGTTGTTAAAAGCTCAGATAAGACCTTCTAATGCAATGAAACATTGGGTCTAGTCATCCTGAAAATAACCAGAGTGAACTACAATGTGAAGGCAGGATATAAATCTGTCATGCTCAAGAACCACCTGTTTAGGCTTTTAAAACAGACATCTTTTTAACTGCCTCTTACATGTTTATGTTAATTATGTGCAGCCTTTCATGAAGTGTACCTAGAACTTATGCTTAAAATGTCCTTTCTTTTGTATGCTCAGGAGAAGCTCTTGTTTTCAGAATTCCTGATTGGATGGATCATAAAAATATCCATGGGCTAATGAGCTCTGACCTAGTTCTTGTTTTAAAAAATAAGCACATCAACATGTGTTTAAAATTGCATGTAGTTTTAGACAGTCCCTGGGTTGAGTGATGTCATTGTGATATACAGGCTCTCCCTTAGAGACATCACTTTCTGCTTGCTGCGTTCCTTACTGATATGCATGTTAGAGTTGCCTTTTCTATCTGTCTTAATGTTGTAAACCTGATATCCTTTTCTGCTGCCAATCTTTTCCCATCAGCAAGAAGGAGTAAGAAGCCTGCAACTCCCCCACACATCCACCTCCACCTCCAGAAATTCACAACTGGGCTCAGAGCTGTGTGAAGAAAAACTGACAGGCTGCAATTCAGAATTTAAAATCTTTATAAACCTCTCCTGTAACTCCTAGGTAGAAAGGGGTCGCGTGCTAAATATAAACCTTTTCAGACAACTTAAGAAGGGAAATAGTCAGGAATCTCATAGTTAAGAAAGACCATACAAACTTATATTGTGATGGCAGAATACCAAATGCTTTCTATCAATTCAAGAAACTGCATTTAAGACTTAACCTGGTTTTGAGTTGGAGTGGTGTTTTAGGCGACCTGGAGACAGGTGGCTTCAGAGGACATCTGACACTTCACTTTTGGCAGGGTGAGGATGGAGACTTTATTTTGGACTATGCTACGGAACTGACATCCAAAGGAATCTGCTCTCGGATGAAGTGATGCTCATTCAGATCTGCAGTTCATCTGAATGTACATGGAGCTTGGAATACGTTGATCACTAGGCTGCCACTTTGAAACCCATTATTTGTTTTTTGAACACATCAGTGGTGACAACTGACTTGCAAACAGGTAATGTTATTTATAATCCTTCTTGTAAGTATAAAAAAACCTGCTTATTAATTTTGGTCTTAGTTAAGTTACAAATGTTTCTTGTTCCTAAATACTTGGGAACACATTTTCCCTTTCAATTCATCAGCAATTCTTTAATGTGTAACACTCTAGCTAATGTTTGTTGCCTAAGAGAAACCTTTTGACAGAATTTTGGAATTTGCATTAAAAGAAAATCTATTTTGAGTTGTTATCCTAGTGGCTTTTCTTGAAAGCTTTAACACATGCCAAAAAATCAAGTTAGTAAGAGACATACAGAAAAGTTGTTGGTGTTAAGTTAGAGATCAATTTGCTAGTTGGATTAAAAAAAATTAAATTTCGATTTCTCTGTCAGGAAGCCAACTGCATGGTCTCAAATGACAAAGATTTTTTTTTTCCTGAAAAGACAGCAAGTGCCATTTCCCTAGGATTTCTACTGTAATGTATTTCTACTCCACATAATAATGATACTATGTATATTTAAGGAACTACTGCTAGTTTAAGATGTACTCTTCAGAATGCAAGTGAAATTATAATATGGAAGGTGAAAAATTTGCGAGCTGAAAATAAATAAGCTGCTGGAAGGTTAGAGTTTATAAAAAGAATATTCAGCATACCAAATGTGAGCTCCTAAAGAGCTTTAACTCCTAGAAGACCAGCATTGTTTAGGATGACAACAAAATGCATGCTCAGACAAATGCAATTTATACTTAGTCTCCACAGACCTGTACCGTGGTGTCAGCCAGGAGGGTGACTTCCTGGTCTCCCTTAGCATGCTGAAAAAGAGAATGGACAAGATGTGGGCAAGGGTAAATGGGTACCACTGCCATGTCACCGTGTAGTGTGTCATTGAAATCAGATCTGTGCTTTCTCAGTTTCTGAAGGGAATTGTCTTTGCAGATGATAATCATATTCTGCATGAACTATGTAAATTGCCACAATTCTAAAACATTTTTTGTCTTGGTTGATGGAAAAAAAATCATGTAATGCTTTGGGAGCTTGCTCATCCTATTGTATATGGACATATCAAAATATTAATTACTGTCTAAATGGATTCTTTGCCTAATCTGCATATAGGATATTTAAAGCAAAAGCATTATTTTTGATCCAAATTTCCTTGCAAAAGAGCAGATTATTTTATCAAAGTCCTTAGGGCATCCAGGATTATTTCTGTGCCTAGGGTACAAATGTAATGTTTTTTTCCAGCTGGACTTCTCCCAAAATTTGATGATGGCCAGAATCAATTGCAATTCTAACCCAGGTTTGAACTATGTGGCTCTGAAGATGAAGTGAAAAATCATTATTCTGACAGCTACATTAGAAGCCAACTCACAGTAAGGATTCATTAAACTTTCTGTACTTCACAGGGTATAAAGTTAAGGCATGGCTGCTGTGAAAGTGTCTTTAGGTTTTGTGCTCCAGCCAATTCAAAATGTGGGGTGCATTAATCATGTGGACCCTCAGACTGTAAAGGATCAGCTAAATGTCAAATCTGCATGCACAGGTTGACAGGAGGCAATATGGTAATCCCCTTGTTTAGCAGGTATACTATGGTAGGGCATGAGCAGAGGTTGAAGTATGTTAGTGGTAGGAGAACAGGGAAGTATGGTGGTAGACCTGAGGATCTGAAAAACTATAGCTTGTCCTAAACATCGCAGAGGTCTTCAATCAGAATGACATTGAACTCTGTCAGTAAAGTCAAATTCATCAACTTCTGAGTTGCAATCATAGGTCACCATTTTGACTGTGGGGCTCTCCCTACTCTGGGAAAGGCTTTACTTTGTGTCTGTAGTACTTGCTCTCAGCAGGTAATGTACTTGAACAGTTTAAAGCATGTTGAAATATTGCAGTAGTGCCAGCAGAAACAAATTCTCTTCTCCCAGGCTTTTTGCCATATCAACTGAGCAGATTGAGTTGTGCCAGCTTCGAGGGTGTTGTTTCTTCCTGCTCATCCTCTGAGTCAGCGGCAGACAGGTCTGGCCAGGACTGGCATGTGCAGCAGTAGCAGGGAGGGATGAGCTCCCCCAGGTCTTACTAGGGAGTCCAGGAAAGCAGGTTAGTAAGTCATCTATTTAGTGCTGCAATAAGTGTTTAATCACAGAATCATAGAATCATAGAAT
>NW_010133161.1:15207-18306 GCF_000699245.1 Pterocles gutturalis | reverse complement strand
CACACACTTTGCTCTTTATTTATTTAATATACTCCTGTCTCAGCAAATCCTTGTCAGTGCTTTCCTTATGTTTGGTTTCCAACAATTTTATATCTTGGTATTATTTAAAACATTAATATTTATTCTGAAGAGAGGGTGAAATATGTCTAGGCATGTATTATGAATAAATCCATCAAAGGTTTACACAATTTCTGGCTACAACACAGGTTAGATTAATATTAAATAAATCAAATGCTGATCATTTTTTAAAAAAAGATAACTACTGAACTAATGGAAGAGCTTCTGTTAGAAGCTTTTCAAAGTTTTTTGGGAAAAAAAAGAGCAAAATATAACACAACTTGCTGTTACGATGCAAAGCAGATTTTTTTTTTTTTTTTTTTAAAAAAGGCAGTAACTACTCAGTAATGGTTTACTAAGCTTTTCAAAGACTCCAGCTTTGGTTTTGTCATTGAACTAACATTCACCCAATACCGTCCAGCAAATAATGTCCGATTTCTTTTAAAACTCTGAACACTTGTTTTTTGCTTGTTTTATACAGGAGTAGAGCCTCTTTGAAAGTCAGACTTCATTTGTTTGTGCCAGACAGAGGTGAACAGGGATTGCCAGCCATGTGGTAAGTGATGCAGTGGACAGTGCAGTTCAGCAAGACGCAACTAGATAACACCATCTGAGCCCCAGAGCATCCTCAATTTTCTGTTTGCCAGGACACTGGTCAGCCTGGGTACCATAGCCTGCAGTCCGTGATCCCATCCCCTTCCCCATCCCCATGCCTATGGGGCCCTGAGGGGGATGAGGAGATCTCCCATGATGAGGAGAAAGATGCTTTCTTGGGCACTGAGAGTGAGAGGGCAAATTTTTGGGCCCCTGTAGTCTACAGCTGATTGTCAGCCAACTGTTTGGAGTCCCCTTGTGTTGACTGAGTCACTGGCACAGCAAGACTTATCTTTCTTCATGTTTCATTTTCCATGGGCTAGAAGCAGCAAAATGCTGTCACAGTGTTTTGGAGAGCTGACTAATACTGGCAGATCTCCTAGCTGCTGGGATTTTTGCTATACAGTCTTTCCCAGAAGCCTGCCTCTTTTTTCATCTTTGCGGTGAGAGGGGAAGTACAATCCAACACTGTAACTGATAAAAAAATAACATGTAGGTAAAAACCGGGAAATCACATGCCTACATAAATTTTTACCCCCTTATTCTTCTGTATGTGATACTATAGAGTTACCAAAGCTGTGAAATCTACCAGGCTTCATTTGTTTAAAATCCCACATGTGAAAGACAATATTGTGTATTATTTTTAAGAACAACATTTCTATTCATTTTAGGAAACACTTTACGTCTTGATATTCGTGTCTTCAAGAAATGCAGGAATGGCCAAACTGGTGAGGTTTGCAACCTGAAAAAAACAACACTCGGACCACAGACTGAAGTTATTCTTGCAGAAATACCTCAAATTTTAATGCTTTGGGGAACACATCTCTTTTTACACTAGCCAGTTAAATATGCATCACTTTTTAACAGAGTTGCACTCTGGACAACTCTGGAGTTGTCCTTTTTAGTGAAAAAGGAGAGGCAGAAGAAATTTTTCCTTGGGGTTAAAAATAGTGAAGGCAGCTGTACATTCAGTTTTCCGAGAGGAAATCTAAATTCCAGTCACAAATAGGGAACAGAGAACTCCTCCACAGTAGAAAACTGCATTGTGTCAAACCAAAAACAATTCTTTGGGCAGGTGGTTTGAGTGAACATATTTTTTGGAGCTTTGTAAATAAATAAGTTTTCAGCTCATTACTCATGCTGTTACTCTCTTGCTTTCATGCTGAGAGATTAGTATCTTAAATATTTTTTAAATGAGATTTTCTCACACCTACAGTTGCTCTATTCACTTTGCTCAACATGGGAACAAATTTCTATGCAGCAAACCATTCAGATTCTCACATAAACATGGAGGTTAAACAGTGGCAACAATTTGTTAAAAAGAGAACTGTATAGAATATTAATTCAGAGTTTAAGGTACATTGAGTTCCTTTGATTTCATGTTTCTCCAAATATGTATCTAATTTTCTGCCTACACACTACCTTTGAAGAATCCTTTTCCATGTCCCTCCTATTAATTGCCAACTGTAAGAATTCAGAATAAAATAATGTCATGTATAAAAAGCTGGAAGAGCCTGAGGCAGTGTACTAGCATAGCAAGATCACTGATAACATTTATTAAGTAGTAAGTAGATTATATGTATCAATTCAATATCAGGGGACTGATTCTGGTATCCAGAAAGCTCTCTTCCTTTTTATATCCTAACAATTTTCTGACACATTTAAATTGCAACCGAGTTTGTTAATTTCTGTCTGTCATTCTCCTTTCTGCTAATCTCTTTGTGAGTGGTTTGTTGTTTGGTGGGTTTTTACTCTCCTTGATATTTACAGGTCTGCTCAGTTTAGAATCATTTACAAATTTGGTTGAAACAGCTTTTTGCATCCTGCTTTTTTTAACATCCCCATTAACGCTCCAAAAGGGGACTAAGCTGTTTCAATCAATCTCTGACACTTAGGATTCCATATTCCTTTACCCTTGTTTATAATTTTTTCTGCCCACCACAACTGTTATAAGGAAGTAAATATTCTATGCAGTCAGAAAAATTGAGCAGAAAGCACAATCTATTTCTCTCAAATTATGTGAGAATTATTTTTTTTTTTTTAATCCAAGGAACCTGAAGGTGAACAAGTCCATGGGATCTGATGAGCTGCATCCACGTGTCCTGAGGGAACTGGCAGATGAAGTTGTTAAGCCACTATCCATCATATTTGAGAAGTTGTGGCAGGCTGGGAAAGTTCCCGCTGACTGGAAAAGGGGAAACATAACCCCTATTTTCAAAAAGGGAAATAAGGAAGACCCAGGGAACTACAGGCCAGTCCGTTTCATCTCTGTGCCTGGCATGATCATGCTTCAGATCCTCCTGGAGATTCTCCTAAGGCACATGGAAAATAAGGAGGTGACTGGTGACAGCCAACATGGCTTCACTAAGGGCAAATCATGCCTGGTAAACTTCATGACCTTCTACAAGGGGGTTACAGTGTTGGGGGATAAGGGAAGAGCAACTGACG
>NW_010133161.1:0-15019 GCF_000699245.1 Pterocles gutturalis | reverse complement strand
AGGTATAGTACTGGGACAAGTGCTTTTAACATCTTTGTTGGAGACACAGACAGTGGGATTGAGTGCAAGCTCAGCAAGTTTGCCTACGACACCAAGCTGCATGTCACTGTCGATGTGCTGGAGGGAAGGAATGCCATCCAGAGGGACCTTGACAGGCTTGAGAGGTGGGCCTGTGCAAATCCCATGAAGTCAACATAGCCAAGTGCAAAGCACTGCACATGGGTTGGGACAATCCCAAGCACAAATACAGGCTGGGAGGAGAATGGACTGAGAGCAGCACTGAAGAGAAGGACTTGGGGGTGTTGGTTGATGAGAAGCTCAACATGACCTTGCAATGTGCACTTGCAGCCCCAAAAGCCAACGATATCCTGGACTGTATCAAAGGAAGTGTGACCAACAGGTTGAGGGAGGTGATTCTCACCCCCTACTCCGCTTTCATGTGCCCCCACATGGAGTACTGTATTCAGCTCTTGGGCCCCCAACATAAGAAGGACATGGACCTGTTGGAGACAGTCCAGAGGGGGGGCCACAAAGCTGGTCAGAGGGCTGGAGCACCTCCCATGCGAGGACAGGCTGAGAGAGTTGGGGTTGTTCAGCCTGGAGAGGAGGTTCCTGGGAGACCTGATAGCAGCCTTCTAATACCTAAAGGGGGCCTCTACACCAGAGATGGTGTGATGGGTTAGGCCTTGGCTGGGGGCCAAACCACACACACCCGCTCACACAGTTCCCGCCCCCAGCCTGGCATAGGGGAGAGAGTTAAAGAGATAGTATGTAAAGGTTCTGACTGGGCAGGACCAGCCCGATTGGCAGATCCTCTAGTGTTGACTAACCAAGTGGTTTTTTGCTAAAAGTGTATCCCAGTGGGTTGAGATAAGGACAATTTAACAATTAAACTACAATAATATTGAAAATAATACTATATACAAATATACAAATGAGTGATACACAGTGATACTGCCCCCCACCCGATGCTAAAGCCTCAGCCTCTTCCCGGCTAACGATCCCGGAACAGGGGGAGTCAACCCCAGAGCAGGGAAGGGTCCCAAAACCTCCCGGAGCTGGGGGAGAGGGTCCCGAAACACCACACTCACAGACTGGAGATAACAGTCCGAATGTCCCAGACTGAGAGCCGACTGGGGGTACAGGGGAGGGGAAAGGCCTTGGTAGAGAGACCACCTGGAGCCAGAAGAGTTTTGAAACTGAAAGGCACCGGAACCAAAAGGCAAAGGGCCGATCTTCCTGGAGGCCCTCAGCTATATACTGGGCATGACGTGTATATCATGGAATAAATTATTGGTCACTCTGGTTCTCAATCTAGTAACCGAAGAACAAATCCTGGGCTAGTAGCTGGGGCTGTGCCCTCCCAGCCCCCCCGCCCTGTCTGCGAAGAGCGAAGAGGCTGAAGGTATCTTTCCTTGAGTATCCTAGCAATAATTATAAACATTCTTTCCTTATCAACTTTTCTGAGCACAAATCCAAAACACAGCCTCTTGCTATCTATTATGAAGAAAGTTAACTCTGTCTCTGCTTAACCCAGGACAGATGGGGAGGCACTCTGTCAAGGAGTGTAGTGACAGAATGAAGAGTAATGGTTTTAATCTGAAAGAGGGTAGGTTTAGATTAGGTATAAGGAAGAAATGTTTTACTGTGTGGTTGGTGAGACACTGCCACAGGTTGTCCAGAGAAGCTGTGGATGCCCCATCCCTGGAAATATTCAAGATAAGACTGAATGAAGCTTTAAGCAACCTGGTCTAGTGGAAGGTGTCCCTGCCCATGGCAGGCGTGTTGGAACTCAATGATCTTTAAGGTCTCTTCCAGCCCAGAACTTTCTATGATACTATGATTCTATGAAATACTTGTTTGAAAGATTAACTCCAAAGAAGGAATAGGCCAAAAGGGCAGAAGAAGCCTGAACAGCAGAGTTTGTTCTAGAAAAATATGTCTTTCCCATCACATGGCATCACCGTAATCCCTGAATTCTTTTTCTGGTCATCTTGATTCATTTCTTGTCATCGTTGAATCTGGTCCTCATTCTATGGTTCTGTGATCTTAGAGTGAACATCACTGTGAATCATCATGATATCTAAGCAAGCATAACGCTAATCTCAGTGCCGTCGTATTTGTCTGTAGAGCTACAAGTACTGTGAACCATATTATTCATAATAGTCTACTGAGACAGGGTCTAATGTGTTTTTTAATGGAGTCATTTGCAAAATCTGTTGCAACATAATTGTGATCATGTCAGACAATCTATCCAAAAAAGGTCCTCCCAAAATCAACAAACTCCTTTAAACAGTTTGTCTAACCTACCACGCTGTAATATAGCTATTAAGAGTACGGTATTGCCTCCTAACTTCTAAAAATTTATTGTTAAGGTAAGTAAAAATTTCATAAATAGAACATGAGAAAAACATATTAATTTTTCACATATAACTACATAGGACAGTTTTGTCCAAATAAATATAAAGGATATTGCCCATAATAATTTCATTTCATTTTCTCACACTGAACCCTCTACTGTCATGGGAAAGGAGACTGCTTTGTGTAAGGTAAGTGAACAAGTCACAAGATATTAATTCAAAGGTTTTCAAAGATGACATTTAAATCAAATAATATTTCTGATGATGGGCCTTACACAGAAGAGCAATTCTGGTGAATTTCAAGCATATTAGTTGCTTGTGTCGTATCTCATATTCTTTGGATATACTAAAATACTCTGAAAGCAATGGATTAAAATGTGTATGTCAGTAAATGGACTCAGTTGTAAGAAGATTTCTTTGTCCTTAAAAAACAAAAATCTGAAAGAAATTTGACCACTCAGGGTGCTTTCTGCGATTGTTAAGAAGACATGCAGGCTCCTCAAATTCTGTCTGAACAGCAGGTAGAAGTAAGTAAAACTTGGTTTAATATGTCTTTTGAAGCAGTACACACTGAATAGTGCAATTAACTCCTTTCCCCCCATATCTACTACAGCAACACCAGCAAGTTAAAGACAAATTAAAATCTGAATTGCAATTAAACTACTTGGAAAAATAAACCTTGATATTTGACCATACTATTTGCTCAGCAGGGTAAATCTACTCCCAGGCATTTATCCTAAGGAAATTGGTGTTAAAAACTGGTAATTTGGGGGTTATGAGGGAGGGGGAAATGTGCCTTTACAGCTCTACAGAATATAGAGCAGGAACTGAGCCACTGAATTACATGGTGGTAACTATTCATGTTATGAAGGGAAAGATTAGCCTAGCCTTCTTATTTAGCCTATTTCACTTATGTTTCTCTTTCAAATCTTTGGCTGTGCCTAATTTTCACTGAAATATTTAAATTAAAACATATTGTAAGACTTAAAAAAACTTGCATCTAAACAAAACATCTGTGAAAGCATTATACTGTAATCTTCCAGCTTTCTTACTCTTTAATGCATACTGGTGAGAATATTGCACACTGACTCAACAGTGGCTAGGAGATGGTGGGCTAAAAATTCCCAATTATTTTTTCCCTTTTTTTTTTATGAGCTATTTCACAGACTAGTATACTTTGTATTATTACTGTATATATTATCTTTACAATTTGTCCATGTATAGGATCTTCTAACTCAGAGTCATTGCACATTGTACAGTTTGTTCATAGTTTCTGCTTTAGGTAAAATAAGGTGCTGCCCTCTTCAAGAAAAGGTACCTGAAGTACTTATTTTCTGTGAATGCCAAACTGAGGCTAGTTTAATCCTAAAGGTAATATCTAAAGCTCAGTTTGACACTGCGTATTTGTCTTTTGATTTTTTTCACTATAGTTGATGCCTGCACTATACCTTCAACCTGCGGAGGCTGAAATTCTCTTGTCAAAGAAGATGCATAACATGAGCATGAGTGCTGAGGACATCCATTTGTTGTACTAACAAAGCTTCAGTTGTATAAGTAGTAGAAGTGAAAATGCCACAAACTCAAACCTTGGCCTCATTGCTATTCTGTAAAGCTTTTCAGTTTGTTTGTTCTTCTGAGGTGGTTAGAAGTATGTGAAAGCTTCGAATGGATCTACTTTCCTCTTTGTAGTGAGCTGGGAAACTTGTTTGTTAGTCCAGGGTAGTTAATTCTGGAAGGTTACTTGGAAGATTGGGCTTTGGAGAGAAGGAAAGGAAGCTCTGGTGAAACCTCTATAGTTGTGCAGAAATTTCTAAGGCATATGTGCCATCCCTTACTGTAGACCTGCAAAACTCCTTTGGGTGTCAGGTTCTCCTTTCCAAAAATAGCTTAAGCAATTGAAGAATTTTGCGTATTGGTCATCAGTATGAGACATAATTGAATCTATTAAAGAGCCAAACAGCCTGCATTCTGCCCCTTAGTCTTCTTGTCCAGTCGTACAAGCCAAAACTCATATAAACAGATTGGCAAAGACTTGACTCAAAATACAACACAGCAATATGTATTTTCACACATCCTCTTTTAGGGAGATAGGAAGGAAAAGAATTACTTATATTTTCAGGGTCAGTTAAAAAGTAGACCTTCCTAAGAGAAAATCTAGTGTATTCCAGTCCATTTATTGTGATTAAGTTTTTTTGCATGAGGGAGGTGAAAATGATATTTTCAATAGGTTTAACACATTAATTCAGAATCTTTGCTTAATCTCCTGGAGTGTGACCCAGCCTTTTCTGGGCATTCATCTTTTTGGTAAAGGAAAAAAGGGCTGTTCTTCAGACTGCAGAACAGACAAAAGAAATCTCAGGCTTGTTTTAGTGTGAGACTCTAAGGTACATTATTATAATAATAATAATGAGAAAAAAGTTGCGAACTGATCAATTCTCCACAGTACGATTTATCTAGCAAAATAAAAATTAACACAGCGCAGTTCACTCACCAGACCAGAGATATTAAAATACAGAATAGCATACATGAAAGCTCCAGTGTTAACGTATATAAAAGTAAAATACAAAAAGTCAAAATAGCTTTGTAAGGTGCAGTTTGTGTTACTTAATGGCAGTGTTCTTAGTAATGAGGGTAGGTAGGAGATTTTAGTAGATAAGTACAATGGAAAAAACATATGAATTATCCTCTTATTACTATATGATATCACTGGGGTTGTGGTACCTTGCTGGGTAAGGGTGCAATGGTAGTGCAGTCCAGTATGTATAGATCTGGAAAGGCTTGAGCAGAGAAGGGCAAAAGGCATGGGTCTCAGAGCTAAGTCACAGAGCTGTGCAGACGTCTCAGCTGCTGAGTGAGTGAAGAGCCCTTGTGATATCTGTGTCCTGATTAATCTGACCATGTTTATCCTCTTGGAGGAAACAGGTCGAACGCCCACATCATAAGAAGCTTAACAGAAAAACATATTAAGTGAACCACATAGGGGAAATCAAGACTCCCAATGTCAATAGGTTTAAATAAATTAGTGTTCACAAACTGAAGTAAAGAGAAGTGGGACACTGCTGTTTGCATTTCAGTAAAACACCTATTCCATTCCAGAATCTTGGAGGCTGAATAAAATCTGTTTAATTCAGAGAGGCCCTGAGGCTGACTTTAGTTTTGTACAGTCGCAGAGCTACATGGAAAAGGTCGGTAGTTCCTTAGAGGCACGTTTCAAAGAAATGCAGGATTTATGCACACAAACCTTATTATTTAAAGTAAGTTCTGCTCTGAAAATCATTGCATAAGAACAGCAGGAAGTAAGAGGTCTTACTAATATTTATTATTTCAAAGCATACTCTATGTTGAATATTAGCTGTGTCTAAGTATTCAAAGTATCTTCCTGTGACCAGTTATCTGAGATGTTATCTTTCTTGCTTTCCTTGGTAAGAAATGTGTGACTGGAACTAATTAAAATTTTTACTGATGAAATATATGCCAAGAAAATACTCTAGCAAGCTCTTCCTCTATTTCATTGACATCACTGAGCAAAAAGACTGAAAGCTAGGAACATCTTATTTCTTTCCCCAAGAAGAAAAGCAAGTGTGAACCTGAATATTTATTAGGATAAAGGAATGCAATGTTTCAAGGGGGTTTTGACAGATGTCTTATTTTGTTAGATTTTATTTGCATTTTTTCACTTTTGTGTACGGCACTATGCTCTTCTGGGTGATTAACAGTCCCTGGACTCTTAACATCCCTAGGGAGTTCACACAGAGCAAAATGAGTGCAAAGATTGATTTAGGGTATTGAACTCAACGAAATGTTTCAGAGTCTGTAGACAGCAAACTTGAGGTAGCTAGACTTCAGTTATCAAACTGTACCGGGTATTCAAGATGCCTAGTAAGGACCTGGCTGTGCACTTGCAATGATGATAGAAAAACAACTTTCACAGCAGGGTGTTAAGTACTGTTTATGCTCTAGAAACTTCATGCCTGCAGCTTTTTGAGAGGAAATATCTAAAAAACAGAATTGCTTTTTGAGAAGAAATGTCTAAAAGCCAGAAGTGAAATAATTGTATTTTATTATGCTCTGGGCACACTGAGATGTTAAATCTGTTGAGTGGAAATTTGCACTGACACTGATCTTCCTGTTCAGAACATTTGTTTGTAGAGAGAAGCGAGAGAAGCTAAGCTTTTTTTTTTTTTTTTTTTTTTTTTTTGTCATGTCAAAGCTGTACCAAACAAAAATGTGAGACACAGGTGCTCATCTATCAATGTGTATTTAGGATTCAAGGAAAATTAAAAAGAAGGGAGGAGGGCAGTTAGAACATGGGTTATTTTATCTCCTCTGCAAAAACTGATGATGAGAATTAATTTGCACCACCATTAGAGTGTAATATGATATCTCACGAGATTTGCACTTATAAACACTATAATGTCTTCTCTGCCTGGAGACATTCTTTCTTTTAGCTTATTCTGCTTTCAGTTTGTATCATATAAAAATGAATTATGAGGAACAATTTTGCAGCTTTAAAGCTCACAAAGCTGTTGTGTGAAAATGTAGTTGCCCCATGCAATCTGACATCTTTGGTCAGCTTGCATCAATTGCAAGCACCTGTTTCCATAAAAAAAGTGAAAACATAAATGTGTGTTGACAAATACAGGAACCAGGCAAACTACCACAATGCACAGCAAATGGTGCTGGCATTTTAGAAAAGGTGACAAAATCAATATTAGACAAGATCTCATTGCATTTTGACACTGCTAATGCAAAGCAGCAAGAGACAACACTCACTGCCAGTTTTTATTTCATTAGTTTTATCAAAAAAAATTTAGAAGAATAATTCTGTATATCACCAAAAGAATTAAAAAAAAGTTCTGTCTTTGGTTTTCTGCCTTTGTTTATTTACTTATGTGTTTCCCGGTAGCATTATGCTTTACAAAGTTAACAATCTGGCTTTAGAAGTAGAGTGTTTTAAGTACTTAAATTTAGCAGAGGTAACTTGTAACTTTTTTATAAAACAAATACTTCTTTTACTCTCTTTCACTCTCTAGCTGTCTCTGTGTACTGTGTACTGTGCCACACCAATCATAGACTAGTTAGTAGTGGACAAAATTAATCATCAGTGCTCTTTTGACATAAAGTAGATGCAGATGTCTCTGTCACAATGACAAGTAAATAAAACCTGATCTGAAACCCAATGAAGTTGATTGAAACATTTGCACAGAATACAGTGATTCATTACAACTTCTGGAAAACCTTTGTCTGTGTGGATTTGGTGTACGAATGGAAAAAAAAAAAAAAAAAAGGTAAAAAAGAGTTATTGAACTACATTTGTCTGAGTGTGAATCCTAAAAAAGCAGAAGAGCAGCAAAAAGGGAGGCATGATTATCTTGAACTTCACAACCCCTGCTGAAGTGGTAATGAATGCACTGTGAAATTTGCCTGGAATAAATCTAATGACTTTTTCTAGGTTAGAATACAATAAATATTTTCCTAAATATCTGAAACTAATTCTGCAGCTATGCAATGTGAAAAAGCTATTCACTCAAGTAACTAAAGGAATTCTATTTGTGATACAAATACTGTTATATATCATAAATACATAATGTCATATTGCATATGAAATAGTATTTCACGTTAGTGATGCAAATAAAACCACAAAATTAAAATCAGAGGTACTTTGAGATGGCAATTTTTTGTTATTCTTGCTTCTTATACAAATAAAAATCTGTGGAAAGTAATATCTATTATTATTTGGTGAAACTATTAAGCCCTCCAAACTTTCACTCCTAACTAAAGTAGAACAGTTTAGCAATTTTTGCTTGGAAATCTTTTTGAAATGGAACTTGTTGCTAATTTTTATTAGGTGATTTCATGCAGAAGATATTTGAGAATTTTAACCTATTCTATTTTAAACGTTGTAGGCCTCCCAGTAATCGTTATCCTTATAAACAACCACATCATTACCACTCTGAGAAACACGGTATTTTTTACAACAGGAAGTTCTCTACATTATATATTTGCATATATGCAGTTGGCATATGACACGGAAGGGAGATTATCCATTTCTGCTGTTCTGACTATAAAGGAAAATCCCCTTAGCCATTCATGAAATGGATAAAGTTTCTCTGGGAGGTGGGAAATTCTTTCTGGTTCCTGCAGCCATCTAGAAGACACCAAGAAAGTATGTTAATACGTCATAGATAAAAACAGTCATAGAACATTGAGAGAGAGAAAATGGGAGCTTGTAAATGTGTAGATAAAATGAGAGGAAAATATGAAGGTGATAGCAGAAAAAAAGTAAAACAATGTAAAGTTCAAAGAAAATGATTGCTGTCAGGTTTCAAATTCCACATGGGCTCAGATGATGGGATAGTAAA
Source organism: Pterocles gutturalis (assembly GCF_000699245.1). Taxonomy (NCBI): domain Eukaryota; kingdom Metazoa; phylum Chordata; class Aves; order Pterocliformes; family Pteroclidae; genus Pterocles; species Pterocles gutturalis. The sequence continues at coordinate 6,297 of NW_010133161.1, read as the reverse complement.
CAGAAGGTCAGCACTGCAGCAAAACAAATTTTGTGAAAGTTAAATACTGGCCATGTTAGTAGTAAGAATACTGAAGCCTCCTTTAGGTTTTATTACATTTTATTAAAGAAACTGGTATGTGGTTGATCAATTCCTGAGTTCTTTCTCTTTTCAGCATCAGCTCCAGTTGTTAAGGGACAAGGTGTATATCTCAAAATAGGTCATACATCAAGATATGCTACATAAGCACATAATCTATAGTTTATGGAGCAATTCACTCTCTTTTTATGTGCATTTACTTATTTTGCCTTTGTAGGTGACAGATTATAAAGATAAATAATATTTTTCTATTAGACATGAGCAGTCAACAGTTTTTTACTTAGTTTTAGTAGGTGACAGATGAGGGTGGAGTTCAGTCAAGATTTTAGATACCATCTTAATTGCAAAGAGACCAGGCTAATTATCTTATTATGGTCCCTATTCTTATTAAATATTTCATACTTTTAGTCAAAATGTAAAGACTGAAATTATGCACACGCAAAAAAGAAAAATAATAGGGACGGCAATACATTGCTTGGAACTTGTCTCTCACTTTAGAATTAATATGTTTGCACTGACTTTATGCCTAATGTTATCACTTGTTCACAGAAAACAGGGAAACTTGCTACATCCATATTAAGCTCAAGCTGCTCACTATTGTGTTTAAAATCAAACACAACCCTGAAGCAGGCCTACTGATTAGGAAGTTGGAGTTCAGTTAAGTCTGGAACCTCATTTTTTAATTCCTCAAAACAATGGAGACATTTTGACTTTGGTTGCAATTCACTTCTAATTAACATGTTTAAAAATTGCAACCTTGGAATGTTTTGACAGAAATGTTTACCTTCCTCTGCATGTATCATTGGACAGCAAAAGATTTAGGTTAGGTAACAAGCAAAACATGTGACTTGCAGAACACATAATAATTTATTTTGAAAAGAGTATTTACAAGGTTAGAAATTTGTTTTCTTTCAACAGTCTTGTTTCTTGGATTGCAGGATTAATTCTTATTATCCTAATTGTTTGATAAGTATATTATGTCCCTTTGAATTTGCTTTTACTTTTGAATTTTTATTAATTTTTGTGCTCTGTTATTATTTCTACAGTTCCATCTAATGTTACAAATAATCAGTGAGAGTTTACATAGAAATTTGTATCATGAAGCACAGAACAATTACCCATTTTTTTAACTGTGGAACGGGTGTTTTCAATTCCTTTTCTATTCAAAACAACAACAACAAAAAAAAGATAATGACAATTAATTCAGGTCTGGAAGTCTTACAAAGTATTTTCTGATAATTGTTCAGAGTCACAGAACATCCCAGGAGGGAAGGGACCTCAGAAGATCTCCCAGTTTGGTCTTTTGTGGGAAGGAGAGCCTACGTGAGATTACCTACCACCCTCTCTAATGGCATCTTGAAAATCTCCGGGAATGGGGACTTCACTATGTACCTGGGAGGTTGTTCCAGTGCGTATTTGTTCTCGTTGTAAAAAAAAAAAAAAATTTTCTTCTATCAAGATGAAACCTCTTCCAGTGCAACTTGTACCCATTTCTCCTTTTCCTCTTCCTGTGGCTACTTGTGAAGCGAGAGTCTCCATCCTCTTTGTAGCTGCTCTTTAAGCACTGAAATATTGTGCCAAGGTCCCCCAGAACTGTTTCTTCTCCAAGGAGAAGAGATGTAACTGCTTCAGCCTTTCCTCATAAGGCTCGTTGTCCAGCGCTTTGATCATCGTTGTGACTCTCCTTTGGAACCCCTTCAGTCTGCCTGCAACTTTTTTGAACTGTGAGGACCAGAACTGGACGTAGTACTCCGAGCGCGGCCTGACAAGCACTGAGTAGAGTGGGCACTCACATCTCTATCTCTGCTAGTAACACTCCTGCAGATGCAGCCCAGGATCCAGCTTGTCTTTGTTGTTGCAGCAATGCTCTGCTGACTCACGTACAGCTTGTTGTCCGTGAGGACTCCTTAAAGCAAGGCTGCTCCCCAGCCACACTGGTCATAATGAATGATGAAAAACATCAGTTGGTATTGGAATCTGTCAATTATTAAGGGCTTCTTTGGCAAAATGACAGTGATAACATCACACTGGTTTGATTTTCTTTTTCTTCAAAACTGAAATAGGAAGGTGGAAGACCCAGGTGACTACAGAAGCTTGCAGAGATCTGTCGCTGTCCTTATCTTGAACTTGGTAGTTTAGGAGGTTGGATATAGGAGACTGGTCCTGTGACTGCTGGAATGTAGCTAAGCAATATAAACCAAAATACAACACTGACATAATAAACAAAGTAGCATGAAACTGGAGGACAGTTTGAAAGTTCATTTTGACTCAATGATAAAAGTTTCTTAGGATTTGTCAAAAGTGATAGATAATGCAAGTTAAGATTTCTTACAGTGTGTGACATTCGTGACTAAAATGGCAGCTAGAATCAAATATTATAGCTACATTGAAGTTAGCTAAGTTATGCATACAAGTGCTGTGAGCCTCAGCTCACTACATTTTTTTGAAACAGAAAAAATTTTTTTTGAAAAATAATAAATTCTAGAATTTTGAGCAAAAAAATGGCAGTGATGCAGCCAAATTTCATGAGTCACAAAGAGGGTTGGAATGGAGGCCAGTGCCAATTAACACTCTCTCAGTCTCCAGGGTTTTCTGACTCAAGAAGTTTTTGAAGTCATTGAACTTTTTTACTCTATTTTACTGGAACCCAAAGAAACTTTTGAATCCATGCAAAATTTTAACCCCTGTGGTCTCTTGTAGCAAAGACTTCTACAGCTGAACTATGCATTATGTGACCTTTTTTATTTGTTTTGAAACTTATATCTGCTAGCTTAATTTAATGTCCTTCTATCTTGTATCGGAAAAATCAGAGAACAATCATTTCTTATTACGTTAGTGTCAGACATATTCCCTGCAGTTGTCAATTTTCAAGGCTAAAGTGTCTTAGGCTGTTTAAAGCTTTTCATATGGAAGTTGCTCAACTACTTTTATCACTCCTGTTCTCTGAACCTTTTGTTTTTCTTCGTTATAGTTTTTGAAGTGAGGAGAATGATACTCAAGATGTGTAGTAGAATATTTTTTTTCTATTGTATTTCTTTACAGTAATAATCCTAATATTCTGTTTTCCCTTATGGCTGTTAATGAGAAAATCTTAATATGAAAAGATGTATTTTTTAGTTTATTGAGCTCTTCTAAGCTGTATATTCACTACTACATGCACAGAAAACCAGCTATTGTCTCTGGTTACCCTCAGACCTTATTCCATTAAGATTTTTTCCATAGCCTCTCATGGCACTTCTGGCTTAGCTTCATGCGTAAAAGTTAGTTCTTGTTTTACTTCTCTACAGAAACGTACTCTGTTGAGCTGACTGATTTGGGTCCTCTGACAAGTCTTAAAAATTTCTCTGCAGTGTAAACTCATCCTCTCCTAGCTCTCCAAGCCTGGAGAATTTGGGGATATTCCAGGTACCCTAATTTTAATTCAGAGATACGGGAAAGCCTTTGGGAGAGTGTGAAATGTAATTGCGTTTTGCCTTAACTGTCATATTAAAAACAAGTGGTGGATAATTTTGGGCTAAAGGATAGTTTATATATATATGTACCTTGCCAATTCCAGAACCTCTGTTGCCTGCATTTCATAATTCAATTTACTTCTTGAATTTTTTTTAGGTCTGAATTTTTTTCCCAGTTTGACTTTGTAAACCTTCATCTGATATTTCAGGCATTTCTCTTTGTAATTCATCTCATAACCTCATCAATCTCATAAGCTTACTTTCCGTAACACCTATTTTTGTTGTGAGTTTTCTCTTTAGGGATGGAGACCACATCATAGTGCTCTCTTTACTTCCCGTAATTAACAGTAGCATCTTATTCTAGCTCCAAACAATATATTTTCACAAATTGCTCTCCAATCTTGTGTACATGTCACTTTTAGTTAAGGGCTTTAAGACCTCTAGAAACTACTTTGAGCACTACATGACTGTACTCTTGATTTAGAAATGCCTCAAAGTTCAATTAATGTTCAGGATCTGCAGCAGTTGTAGTGTTCTGGAGGAAGTAGAAAATAGTTTTTCAGAAAAAATTTTATTTGTTTGTAAAACATTGTAAGCAAACATCTATTAATATATTGTGAAAGTAAAAAACTGGGTTTCTATTTTGCTGATCACTTCAAATTATTTCTTTCTTAATCAGGAAATAAAAAATTAGGAGAAACATAGGTGATACAGGGTTTGAAATTTTTTAAAATTCTGTTGTTTCTCAATTTTTTTTTGTTATGATGAGATAGAATTACATTATTAGGTAAAACCTTCCCTTCTGCCCCAAGTGGTCTATTGTTAGTTCTGACAACGGACTGTGAACAAGTGACCTAACAATGACATAATTCGTCTTCACGTATGAACTAAGAGAAAATCTTCAAGGTTCAATTATGCTATATGAAAAGTTCTGTGTTGTCTTTGTCATCTTCCTTTTGTCTTCATTTGCTAATTAGAACTTTTCAAAATTTGTTTTTTTTTTTTTTTTAATTAAACCTATCTTTGATAGTTGTACTTAGTATTCTCTTCTGTCTGTGTGTATCAAGATTTAATTACATGACAACTTTCTACATGCTAACCTGAATATTTTAGTGATGTTAAGAGGGCAATTGATTTTTTTTGTAATCTGTGGAATGACATACAAAAAAGCAATGACTCAGCTACTTTGTACAGCAAAGCTTCAGAAAAAATTGCTGTGAGGAGATCAAAGACTTATTTTCAAAATCTTGTTATCCATTGAGTGATCTCGAAATATTGAAATGAATGTAGGAGTCAGTATTTGCACTCATAGACGTTTTTTCACAGTTGACATGATTTCAGTGTTTTTATTTTAAATAACAAAAATCCTTAAACATTTTTTATTATATGGGTGATTAGGAGATCTCAATCTCTGTGGTCTAGAAATTCATTTTATTATGAATAAATTCTAGACAGGTATGAAGTTGATGTGAGAAATGACTGAAGATGGCTTTCTTTTATAATTTTTAAGTGGCCAAGTGTTTGCTAAATATTTTTTAATTATGAAGGGACTTTCCTCTATTTTAACAACATCATAAGACCTTGCAGCTTTGCTAGCAAGAAAGCATTCTACTTTTTTTCCCCAGTTCTGCTTGTTTTCCAATCTGAGATATCTTCCTTTTCAGAACTGCCTGCTCTTATGCTTTACAACTCTCTCAGGATTATTTCCAGTAAGCTCACTGCTTAAAGAATACAAAATATCTGAAACTAGCATTTGAGACAAAGAATTTTCATAACATTTCATTTCTCTTTTTTTTTCTTCAAGATTCTGTTCCAATATTTTTGTGGATGCAATGCAGTTATCATGGGGTAGAAATCTACAGTGTAAAAGTGATTCCTTGTTCTGGTGAAGTCTTCTGTAGAAGAAAAAAATGTCTGCAAGGTAATGAGAGCATTATATTTGTTTATCATTATAAACAACTGAAGTCAATAATGAAGTTAAATGTGTGGCAAATTCGCTGAAATTATATGCATTTTCATTTTTTGTTTCTTTCTGTACTCTGAAAAACAACCACAATACGAGCGTCTTATGTTCTTCCTGTAACTTCAGAAGTTTCCTGTGTAATTGTCAGCCTGAACTTATAAAAGGAAGACTTAAAAGAGACAGATTTTATTAATTTTATTTGGCAATCTTGCAAGAGTATAGCGAGAAATGGTAACTACTATAGTGGTCAACAAATACAGACTACAATCAGTGGCAAGCTGATTATAACATGCCATTGTGTTAGGACATCGGGGTCTTTGTGCCTGTTGATTGTTCTCTTGCAGGTGAATCTAAAACGCATCCTGCAAATCATCTTCCTTTCCCTTATATGCTGTCCGATTCAATATGTTCTGTTAATCTCACCGTAATCTGCTTTAATCAGACTTCTGTTTAGAAAAATAACTTTGAACAGGCTTGATTAAGACAATGACAGGCAACCAAAGCAGGAATCAAGCACCTGGAGGTATGAGCTTGTCAGTCAGACCACAGGAGGATCATAGTGTACACTCCTTCTAATTCTTTTTTAGACATGCAAAGGACAACAATATTGTGTAATCAATATAAAATATGATCTCAAAATCACCACCTTCAAACAGAAGCATGCTGCTTCTGAAATATTGCAAAACACTTTTCTTTCTTTTTTTTTTTTTTTTTGTTTTTGTGAAAAATGATGAAGGGAAGGACCAGAAAAATAACGATACAATTTAGTCACTTGTTGTCATAGAATCATAGAATCATAGAATC
>NW_010133160.1:2544-3173 GCF_000699245.1 Pterocles gutturalis | reverse complement strand
AGTTGCCCGGCGTTGGGCTGTGCCTGTGCACCAGCAGCTGCGTTCTGGAGCACAGAAGGGGCTTCAAGGAGCCGGCGCTGTCCGGGCGCTCGGTGTTACCTCTGCAGCCCGAACCCTGGCTTTCCTGGAGCAGAGTCTCAGGCATCAAAGTTTAAAAAAAAAATAAATAATGAAATGGTGCATCAGACATCTCAGACTTAGGATAAAAAATTCCGGACTTGGGATAAATGCTTGGCCATAACACTTAGCCATAGCCACACCTTCCATGTGTTACCTACATGATTCTCACACGAAAAACCCCAAAACACAGCACCCTGTGCCAGCTATTAAAAGGAAAAACAGACCTCAGTGGGAATTTAGGGCTTGCAGCCTCAGGCTTCAGCAAATCCAGCTCCTTGCTCAGTAAGTAAAGCTGAGTAAACAGCACACTAAACCACTCAAGCTTGCAACTCTAACTGATCTGCTCTGCTTAAAGTTTACTTACTTAAGCTAAATGACTAATATTTCTTAATCTATATACAGGGCATGACATGCATGATACGGAACAGACCATCAGCCAGTTTGGGTCTCCATCCTAAACCTAAGATCAAATCCCAGGCCAGTAACTGGGGCTGTGCTCCCTCCCAGCT
>NW_010133160.1:596-2449 GCF_000699245.1 Pterocles gutturalis | reverse complement strand
CCCAACCAGCCTCTCGCTGGCTGCTGTGAGGAAAGTGAACTCTGTCCCAGCCTGTTGTAATCGATTCGAGTCACAAGCGGACAAATACAAAAATCGAATCAGAATTTTATTGTGAATCGGAAGAAGCAAACAGGCCCTTGGCGTGCGAGACTCACCACTCTCCAAAACGCGCTGCGCACACCACCGACCCGCTTATATAGGCTTGGTGTTACATAACAGTCTCTAAGCAGGGATCAGAAAATCACCAATCAACAAGTGACAACACATGGCACCATTCCCGCCTTGTTCAGGATTGGTCCAAATGGACCAATGGGTAGCCAATCGGCTTCGAGCGTTGGTGTCCAATCAGATGTGCAATTTCTCAATCCCTGCTCTTGCCTCAAGCTCAGGCTTCTCACTCCCGGAGCTTCCAGAATGTTCCATGTCTCTTGCTCAGTGTCTAAGGTTACAGTTCCTTTATTCAGTGGCTGGGGCCGAGGGGCAGCTGTATTCAGTCCTTCATTTGCTTTTCTTATAACAGGTAAGTAACAATAATAACAAGTAACAACATTTGACAGCAATGACAGATAACAGTACCAACTTTAACAGACAAAACTACTTCACTTCAGTTATATGAGGATCGTAGATCCGAACATTAGTTTTTAATCTCCGACAATGGTAACATTGTCTCATATTCACACGAATCACTGTTTAATATACCACACAGCCCAAACCAGGACACCCACTCTAGAGGTGTGCTGCTCACCGGGGTCATATCAGGGGTGTCACTGAGAGACTGCCACGCCTTGTATGATCCACTGACTGTCATCCACTGCTGGTGTTTCGTGTGGGCACCAGTGACACAGCCAGGAGCAGCCTGAGGAGCATCAAAAAGGATCACAGAGGCCTCGGGGAGGTGGGAAGGGATTCTGGAGCACAGGATGAGGAGCTGACCGAGAGCATGGGTCAGGATGAAAGGGAGGGCAGGGACAGGGGACATTATAGTGGGGGTCTGCTACAGGCCACCTGACCAGGAAGAGCGAGTGGATGAGACCCTCTATAGACAGATGGGAGCAGCCTCATGCTCACAAGCCCTGGTCCTCCTGGGGGACTTCAACCACCCCGATATCTGTTGGAGGGACAGCACAGCAGGGCTTAAGCAATCCAGGAGGTTTCTGGAATGTGTTGATGATGACTTCCTTCTCCAAGTGATAGAGGAGCCAACGAGGAGAGGGGCTAGGCTGGACCTTGTCCTTCCCACCAAGGAAGGGCTGGTCGGGAATGTGATGCCCAGGGTCAGCCCGGGCTGCAGTGAGCATGAGATGGTGGAGTTCAAGATCCACAGTGCAGGGAGGGCGGACACAGCAAACTGACTACCCTGGCTTTCAGGAGAGCAGACTTGGGCCTCTTCAGGGATCTGCTTGGTCTAGTACCATGGGATGAACCCCTGGAGGGAAGAGGGGCCCAAGAAAGCTGGTTGATATTCAAGGATCACCTCCTCCAAGCTCAGGAGTGATGCATCCCAACAAAGAGGACGTCAGGCAGAAATGCCAGGAGGCTGCATGCATGGACAAGGAACCCCTGGAGAGACTCAAACAGAAAAAGAAGCCTACAGAGGGTGGAAGCAAGGACAGACAGGTAGGCTCGAGGGAATACAGAGATACTGTCCGAGCAGCCAGGGATCAGGTTCAAAAAGCTGAAGCCCTGATAGAATGAAATCTGGCCAGGTGTTGTGGTTTTGTGTGGTGGGTGTTTCCCCATCTCCAGGCTCTGGACCCATCCCTGGCTGGGGCTGATCCCATCAGCACCTCCGCGAATAACATCTATGAGGGGGCATAGTACATGGAGGGGTGGTGGGGCCCCAGCCAGGGGCT
>NW_010133160.1:0-535 GCF_000699245.1 Pterocles gutturalis | reverse complement strand
TCTGCCATGGCTCGCCCGAGAGCCAGGAGTCTCTCAGGAGCCGGTGAAAGAAACTGTGGTGGAGAGAGGAGCAGGATGGGAGAGAGGGAACTACGCAGACACGAAGGTCAGTGAAGAGAAAGGAGAGGAAGGAGGTGCCCCGGAACAGAGGTTCCCCTGCAGCTCGCCTGTAGCTCATGGAGATGTAGCCGTGGAGGACCCCACATTGGAAGAAGGAGCCGTGCCGTGAATTTTCTTGAAGGACCCCAATGGCGGAGCCGAGCAGTTGTCAGAGGTCTGTGACCCCGTGTGGGAAGGCCTCATGTTGGAGCAGTTTGTGAAGGACTGTCCTGTGAGAGGGACCCCATGGTGGTGCAGGGAAGGACTGTGAGGAGCCCTCCCCTGTGGAGGAAGAAGCAGCAGAGACAACGTGGACTGACTGCAACCCCTATTCCCTGCCCCCCTGTGCTGCTGGTGGGGGGAGAAAGTAGAGAAACCAGGAACAAAGCCTTTGGGCCTGGGAAGAAGGGAGGGGTGGGGGAGAGGTGCCTTGCTG
>NW_010133159.1:0-2818 GCF_000699245.1 Pterocles gutturalis | reverse complement strand
GTGTCCGTGATGGGTTACAATCTCCTCGCCTCGTTTAAACTCACCACGCGGGCTTAGTTCTTCCTCCTTTCGGGTGGGTGGGGTCGGTGGTCCGTGAGCCGGTGGTCGTGCTCCCCCCTCTGGGAGTTACTGAACTGACATGCCATCATTTTGAACTTAGGGTCTGAGCAGGTCCTGCGGGTCTCAGCAGAAACTAAGAGGGTTTAACTCTTATTTAAGACTTTGAAGGCCTTCGGTTTAAGGTTTATGCCAAGTTTCTAAGGGATGGTGAGGATCGTTGGTGCGAGGGGTAGGGTTAAGATTGGTGTGGATGTGAGAATGGCAATGTGGAAATTCGCAGTCTTGTTAATATATCATTGTTTTGTGTGGTTTGTGGAGTTCGGGGGGAGTGTGATTGTTGAATAATATGCAAGGCGCAGACGTAAGCGACAGACCCGTCCTGCTTACCAAAGACACATCTACAAGACCTGCACATTGTTTAAGACCTTGGTGTTGCATTTTCCTTAACATGAGGAAAGTTAATTTCTAAATTTTGACATCACCCATGGCCTGTCCTCGCCCGCCAGCCCCTCAGGGTGCTGCACCCTCCTGCTTCGTTGCAGCCCAGCGACCCAGCGCCTTCAGCGTGAGGCCGAGGTGGGAGTCCCTGGCTGATCCTTTCACCTCTGTCCAGGTTGCTGGACCCTCCTGGCTAAGAAGCCATCCCCATCCCCAGCTTTCCCTGGGTGACGCTGAGAGGGAAGCTGCCAAGGTGGCTGCAAGTCAAACACATCCATGAACCAAGGGTAATTATACGAGAAACCATTTTTTGCCCAATCAGACAAAACCACATGCATGCCTTGCCCCACACTGGAGGAGCGACACTTTGGGTTTCCTTCAGGTCTTTGCCAAAAGCACAAAAGGTTTTCACCAAACAACAGCAAAAAAAAATACTGTTTCAATCAAAAAAGAGCATTAGTCGATGACAAAGTTTAGGTGAAGATGTTTCCACTGCCCCGAGCAGTGTGGGTGAGTGAAACCCCCGCAGGACTTGGGAGACCAGCCACTCGGGGAGGCAAACACAGCCGGCTCTTATCTCGGCTCCTGCCCACACAGTCATATGATGTGTGTGCCTGTACCTGCACGGCAGGGCGGTGGGCAGCCCTTCACAGCGGCGTGTTGCTGTCCTCAGAGCAGGAGAGGGGACACGAGGCTGCCTGGCCTCTCCCCAGCAAGCAGGGACATCCCCGGTGTGGCTGAGGCTGCAGGAGGGAAGCGGCTCTGCTGCCCGTTCCACTGAGGGGCCACTGGTCCCACCGCCGCCTCGTCCACCCCTCCGACTGGGCTGGAATCTTCAGCTTGATCGGGAGAAGCTGAGTGGCATCCGTTGGGCTTGGTGCACGAGGACAAGCAGAGCCTGAGCTGGGGCCGGGAGGAAGCGGCACAGGACACGTGAGTGGGGTGGTGGGGGGGAGGCTGGTATTCGGGTCTCCGGGAGGTGTTTCTGTGTGAGCAGAGGGAGCAGCTGAGGCTGGTTCCCCCGTATGGGGTCCTGCGGTGTCGGATGGGTCACAGGCTGGCAGTTGAGCTTTCCTGGATTCGTGTAGCTCCTACAACAATGTACGATGAAAGCCAAGCTCAGGTCACAGCCTTCCCTTTCTCGTGGGAAATGACCGAGTCTTTGACCTCAGTGTTATTTTCTTCAGCTTCAGGTTGTGTCTTTGGCTTGCCCAGGATCCTGGTGGTTATATCCCACAGCACTGGGAACGGCAGGGGAGGTGATGCTGCCTGAACCTCGTGGCTGTTAAATCGTCCGGCCACATGTGGCCCAGGGCCAGTGGGAGAGGCTGGGATTTGGGCTCGTGTCTCCTGGGGGTGGTAGCCTGCAGCATGTTTCAAGGGTGTGCGCTGCAGCCACACTCCCCAGCCCTCGCGTCAGCCGGATCCGTCCTCGTGTGTGTTCACTGTGTGGCGGTTGTCCCCATCTCCTAGATAAACGTGCTCATATGATTTCCTTTGGCTTTGGCACTGAGCTAACACCAGTCATTCTGAGGATGTCCGTGGCCAAGACGCTGAGCCCAAAGAGATCTGCAGGAATTCATACAGGCCAGGGGCAATGCTGGGGTTTTTCAGCAGAAAATCCCCCTGGGCTCCGTCTCCAGCCCTGACACGTGGGCAGGTCTGCCCGGCAGTGGGCTGCAGCCTGACGAACATCCCCGATGGGAACAGCTCGGTGGGGACTTCTGACACCTTGGGCCGATCCAGCAGGCACGGCCAGGAGCAGTCTCCCATCTCCAGAGCTCAAACCCAGTGCGGGTTCAAACCAGCACCTCAGACTCTGCGTGGAGCCTAGTGATGAGTCTGCCACTGTCTGTGCTGCTACAGGGGGTGGAGGGGTCTCCGCTTTGCCTTTCCCAGGTGCTGAGCTCTGTCTTCACTCATCTTTGCTTATCTTGCTCTCGGAACAGGACCGATCTCCCACCCGTGTTTCCCCAGGAGGGGCTGCGCAGGAGGGTGGCAGGATGGCTCGGAGGATGAGCCTGGACGAGCTGGAGGACCAGCTCCTCTGCCCCATCTGCTTGGAGGTCTTCAAGGAGCCGCGGATGCTGCAGTGTGGGCACTCGTACTGCAAGTCCTGCGTGGGGTCCCTCTCTGGAGAGCTGGGCGGGCAGCTCCTGTGCCCCGTGTGCCGCCAGACCGTGGACTGCAGCGCCTCGCCGCCCAACGTCACACTGGCCCGTGTCATCGAGGCCCTGCAGAGCCGGGGCGAGCCCGAGCCCACCCCGGAGTCCTGCCCCACGCACCACAACCCCCTCAGCCTCTTCTGCGAGGCTGACCA
>NW_010133158.1:920-8714 GCF_000699245.1 Pterocles gutturalis | reverse complement strand
TGGTTGTTGTCATTGGTTAAAATGGGATTGTTGATTGTTGAAGTTTTTCTTTGCATGGCAGGCATGGTGCAACCAGCAAAAGAGATGCTGCAGGCTTTGGCGTATACATTCACTGTTTCTGTATGTAGATATTATGACACAAAACAGAGTCATAATGTTGAGGCAATATCCGACTCTGTGCCTCAGTCTGCCGCAACAGCCCAAGTGGGTTTTATAGATGCCAAAGGACAAAAGGAAATTTCCTCCACTTTATTGCACGTTCTGAGCACAGCCAGGTTAGAAATGTTGAGCAATCTTTATTTTTTTTTCCTCTGACAATGCAAACATGGCCAAATGTAAAATCCAGCCCACACCCCAACCCCAAACAACCCGGGTTGTAATGACCCATCTCTGGGGATCTTTTGAAGTTGAGCCAAGGGTTGTTGGATCTGAGCGAGGTTTTGATGGCTTCACAGCTGGAAATAGCTCACCTTGTTTTTTTTATAGAATATTGCTAACGACAGGGGTGGCATCCCTTTATAGCCCAGGTTATCCATTCCCCCAGGTGGGGACTTCCCAGCACCCTCAAAGGGACCTGCCGAGCCCTTTGTGGGTTTTACGGGCTGACGTTAGCCTGGGAAAACAGGACCCATTCCAGGTTGGCATGGGGCAGCATCAGTGGCAGGTCCAGGGAGGAGACGGGTTTCCACCCTGGGTTGTCCCCCCGTGTCCCCGCACTGGCCCAAATGGTGTTTCTCAGGAGTGCCAGATCTTCATAAACTCCTTTTCAGTCAATTTTATCAACCAGCAGATGTGGTTTATTCTGCCAAAAGCCCAAAGTCATCAGCAAAACCTGAATTTCTTTCTATTATTTTGTATTTCTTCCTCGGCTGTGCTGACCTGTCCTTGTCACAGTGGGCACCCTGCAGAAACCCTCCGAAATTGAGTGTTTGCCTCTCTGGAGTCTTATAAAGGCACTGATGCTTGCTGGTCCCCATCCCTACACCTTCGATGGCACTTTTATTTACCTGTTTTGCACTTTTCTGTCTCACTGGGCAGTGGCCTCCATTTGCAGGTGATTGGTACGCTGCAAAAACACTTTTAAAAGTGAATTTGCCATAATACGGGGAAAAAGAAAAGGTATGCCCCCAAAGCAGCTGTGGTGGGAGGTCACCCCAAGTGGGAGATGGTGGAAGATCCCACGGTGAGGTCCATTCCTCTGAGAAACTTTTTTTTCTTCTTATTGACTTTAATTTCAAAGAATGACATCTGTTGGCATCAGAGCGTGTGCTTATGGGCAAGGGTGGGGGTCACTTGCTGCTCCTTTGCCTTTTCTCAAAGCTCAGACTCCACGTTTCATAAAATTCTACTCTGTCATTCTGGGAACACAGTGATCTGTCTCTACTAGTGCTGGAGAATACCCTGAGAAAAATACCAAATACCCTGTGATAATGTATTGTAAATATAATGATAATAATAAAAGTTCAAGGAAAGGAGCTTTTCTGCTCCCTGCCCCTGTGAGGTGACCAGGAGGTGGGATCAGAACAGCATGAAGGAGTTGGAAAAAAATACTTCGTGCCTTTCTGGGAAAGAATCACCCCTAAAGCCCTGGGAAGCTGGAGGGAAATCCCTGTCCCAGGCTGCGGGTGCCACCTGCCGGGCTGGGGGCACGAGTGCTGGGGATGTGGTCCCTAGGGAGAAGGTCCTATAGGGTAAAAAGTGAGAAATTTCACCCGAGAATGGAACTTTTCCCTTTTGTCTCATCTGCATCTGGTGGATGCGCAGCAGGGGTGTGAGCAGGGAACTCTCAATGGGATCAAAGTGGTGATTTTGCTCGTTCATTCGTGCCACGTGTTATGATTTATGATGGGGCAATGTATAAATAAAATCACGTTCTGCATTAAAATTAAGATATTTTCCTTCGAACCCTCAGCACTTGCTCCTTCTTCTTGGTGGAAAGTTTGCCTTGGACATCCCTGACAAGAGCGTGTGCGTTACAACATCAATATACGATTTATTTTTTTAAGCAAAACATTAGTGGAGGGCTGTAAGGGGCTATAGAGACCTGAGGATTTATGACTTTTTATATATACATCAGCCCCCGATTAGACACAGTGAATGGGTTTCCATACGGCTTCATTTAAGGGCTAGATAGAATTCAGATTACAGCGTGCTACTTGGTAATAAAAAATTCTGAGACACTATGATGTGCAGACAGGATACGGTAAGGTAACAGTGATTTCCCGGGGATGGAATAACTCAAAATCCTCTTCAACCCACACCCCTGTGAGTCTGGATTTTCCTTGTCAGTGAATTGAATTCAGAAATTGGTATTTCTTCTTTTTTTTTTTTTTTTTTTAAGAAACACTCAGAATATTTAATTTACTTCTAGTTTTCATCATTTCTTTGCTGAAGTAATTTTTTTCTATCCTCGCTCCCGGCTCTGCGCAAACCCTTGGCAGAGCTGGCACTGGAAGGCATTGCAAGAAACGATTTATTTTCTTTATTTGGAGGATAATGACTTAGTTTAACGAGTGATGAGGGAAGCAGGGTGCAGGGGAGGGTGCTGGATGCGGGTCTGGGATGGGGGAAGCCTAATAGAGAGAAAATTAAAGGACATGTATGAACGAGGGGAGAGAGGGGGCTCTGCCTTTTTGACACAGCAACGCAAGGCGCTAAGAAACTAAAAGCTCCTAAAATAAGAGTAACTTTCCTTTATTTTTATATTATTCCCAGGTTCAAAGGCAAAAGACACGTTGCAAGAGGTGCCCGCCACGGGCACGGCATCCTGGGGATGCTCCCGCAGTGCTGTACCGTGCCGTCCTCCCCCGGGGCTGGGGAGGGACCGGCAAGAATTATGATAAATAATTAAGTAGATAAATAAATAATTTGCAAGGTCGAAATGCTTTTAAGAGCGAGACATGACGAGCTTAAATGAGCACGTTAAAAATGAGGTTTTGCCGCTGCTCGTTTGTGGCAGTGAGGCTGGGTCACCTCTTGGGAAACTCTGAGGATTGTTAATTAACACCTCTAATGGGAGCGAGGAGGAGGTGGCGGCTGTCCTAAAGCTTTCCTCGAGCCAAACTCAGGGTTATAGGCAGTGAAGGGCTGCCTGTAGGAAAAATCTCGTAGATGTGCGATGCAAGCAATCAGGGCAATAAATCCAGTAATTTTTTTTCGACCGTTTAGATCTGTAAGTCTGTAAATTATTTGCTTTGAGCAACGGGGGCTCGGACATAAACCTTGGTTCCTATTTCCTTTACTCTAAACCAGGGTCAGAAAGAGAGGGAAGGGACCCTGGGCTCAAGTGGTTGTTCTGTGCCCTCTCCGTAAGGACAAGTTCAGGTTCTGTATTTTTTCCAAGGAAAAAAAAAAAAAAAGGCAAGAAGTCCTAAGGTTTGTCAGAGTAACTTCTCTCCTCTTGAGGTTATGAGCACTAATCATGCCTAATTTTTTTTTTTTTTTTTTCCTCTATATGTTCCTCTGATGCCTAGAAAACCACAAAGGTAGGCGAGAGCCTGTTGTGGGCACATTACATCAAGATCTATAATTAATCCTCGTAATTCAGTGTATTAAGAGGAAATAATGACACTCCTTCAATTTCTTGTGCAGAAGAGAGGGTCAGGAAACCAAAGAGGAATGCCACGAGCCTGAGAGAAGGGGGAAAGCTCTAAAGCCAGGATTTAATAAGCTCAGACAGGGCAGCCAAGCATCCCTCTGCCACGTGTCCCACATGGAAAACTGGGATTATTGGGATGCTCGTGCAATACACCGCACCTCCCTGCAAGCAGCGTAGCTTTTGGGCAGGCAAAGAGGTAGTTTAAGGGTGATAAAGGCATAAAAAGTGCAATAAAAACCCTGGAGAGACGTGACTAGCTGTCTGCCTGATCTGATCACATTTTCCCTGTGCTGGTAATTAAAAAGTTGCAGTTGCACATCACCGAGTGAAATTTGGGACTCAGCAGGGTTTTTCTGCTATAAGTCCTTGCGTGACCCCTGATGGGAAGGCTGGGAAATGTCCAACACCCCCAGGTCACATCGCAGCCCTCATTGCTTATTGCTGGATTGTTCTCTAACATGTATTTTGCAAATTAAAATTTAATTTTAAAGGTTTGATGCTGCTGTAGCAGCACAAAAGGATCGGTCTGGAGTCAGTGTCCTCTGTGCGTTAGCTCTGCACAAGTTATAGATGGAATTTGCAGCGATAGGAAGCAAAACAAGGATTCTCCAGGGAAATAATTTCCATATGGCTGTTTCCAGAGGAGCAGAAGGTACTTCTGAAGACGCCCGCTGTGCCGTGGGCTGAAGCACTGAACTACCCGTAGGCAAGTGGCAGTGGGGGTCCCCGGGCACTCTGGAGCAGGAACCCCCCCTCTCCGGGGGCTGATGTACACAGGTCTGCTTTGTGACATTTTCCCAAAATGTTGTTAGAGATCCCTGAGCTCTCCAAGCCTTCCCAGGGAACCTGTTCCAAGAGTTTCCCAATGCTGGAATTATTTAAAAAAATAAAAAAAATAAATTTTTTTTTTAAAAACCCCAAAACATTTTTCCCTCCCTGAAATTAAGCTGGAGAAGGGGATCTTTGCTCCCAACCCAGGGATGCTGGCTGGAGATGGGTTTTATTTTCAGCACATCTCCCTGGTGGGATGGACCCGCACCCGTCCTGGATGGAGGCAGGAAAACTGAACAGATGTTCTCCCAGTATCCTCCCCACCCTCCTCAATGCAATTCCCCTATACAGTGATATATCCACATATATTCCACTTTGGATCAGAATGCTTTCCTGCCGTCGTCCTCGGCGGCTCGATGTGCAGCAGCAGCTTGAAATGCCCTCGTCGGCATTTCTGTGTTTGAATTGACTGGGGAGATGTAGGACACAGAGTAAATGGCAGGTTTTAAATAATTAAGGTGCTGATAATCCTCGAGAAATGTCATAAAGTCCCTAAGAGATGCTGCGTGAGATCCTCTCTCTCATGAATCGGCTAATTAACGGGAACCTTTTAATTGGGAATAACTAACGGAGCTCCGGCGCGCACGCCGCGGGGCAAGGGGGGCTGTCGGGAGATCAACGCCTCTCGCTGAAACACAGCCTTTTGATTCGATAGGTAAATATATTCAGATATAAATCTCAGGGGATTTGGCAGCAACGTGAGGAGGCTGTGGATGAAGGTGAAGCGGCTGGAGATGGACAGCAGAAGGTCCCAGAAGCTGCTGGGGCCATGCAGGTGAGTGCAGAGGAAGGGGATTCCTGGAGATGCTTCAGGAGACCCTCTTAAAATAACTTAAAATAACTTATCAGCATGGAAAATAAGTCCATTAGTGCTGGTGAGATGGCTGCAGGCTGTTTGGATGGCACAGGTGAAACTCGGTGGGATGTAAATCTCCTTTATGTGTGCCTCATCCATCACCATCCCTGCTTCCCTCTGTATTTTTGCAGAAGCTGCCTCTGTTTATTGTTAA
Organism: Pterocles gutturalis; assembly: GCF_000699245.1. Lineage (NCBI taxonomy): Eukaryota > Metazoa > Chordata > Aves > Pterocliformes > Pteroclidae > Pterocles > Pterocles gutturalis. The sequence continues at coordinate 3,275 of NW_010133158.1, read as the reverse complement.
AGCCAAAAAAAACCTTGTTGGGTTTTGAATGTGATGTTCTGGCAATAGCGTGAGTTGAGAGAGCAAGGTGGGAGCTCACTGGTGGAAAATTTTGAAGCCTGCAGAAGTATGGCTCTAAGGCATTCTGCTAAATAAGAAACAAGCAGCTGGTGGGAAAAAAAAATACATTCCCCTTGAGGATGATTTTTCATTGAGAGAAACAAAAGGCATTGCTAACAGAAATTTGCTGGCTGTTCTTGGAGTCCACAGAAGCGAAGAGATGCCAGGAAGCAGCAGCTTGCAGATTTCCCTCGAGATATCTTGGGGGAAATCTAGATTGTGCCAGGTCAGCTGGTCAGGAAACCACGCTGCAGGCTGGAATGTAGGAAAGCAAAAGAGTCTCCGGAGCCTTGCACATCCTCAGCGCATCCCCAAGGCTTGGCTCATCCTTCCCTGGGTGTGTTTGGGACCGATGGCTTTGGCTGCTCCAGCTCCATCAGTCCCACTCCCCATCAGACTCTTCCTCGGGATGTTGCTGGATCCTCCCAGCTGACAAACGTGGGGTTATTTTAGGGTGTGCTGGCAGCAGCACCATCCCTTTTCTAAAGAAAAGAGGCAAAATGTCATTTTTGTCCCAGTTCTCCCTATTTGGGTGAAGGATGCTCTCGTGTCCTAGTGCTGTAGCCGGAGCTGGGATCTGCTCCATCTGTTCCTTCCACTGACACTTTGTTTGTGGTTAAATTTTCCTTTAAATTCCTGATTCCCCTGCGTGCCCCTGCAGGGGAGGGTGGACCCGCCGTGCGCAAAAATGTGTCCTGGGGGTGAGAGACAAAGCGCCTGGTCAAGGAGAAGGGCAGGGGACAAGGGACACCATCATGGCCTCTGCGCTTCTGTCTCTCTCACTTTAACAGAAAAAAATGGCAAATTTGGGCAATATCTTGGGACAAATCTAACATTGGCAATGCACCTGCGTGGGGGCCAGTGGGGCTGCTCCTCCCAGAGCTGAGGCAAACAGGGCTTTGGCCCCTGACCCTAAATCTGTGTTATTCAACCCATTCCCAGCATGATGTCCAGGGAGAGGCTTGGGGAGGGAGCAGCCCCCGGCCCCCCAGTTCTCCCTGGGTCCCTGGGGCTCAGCATCCTTCCTGGGGCTCAGCATCCCTCCCTGGGCTCAGCATCCCTCCCGGGGTTCAGCATCCTTCCTGGGGCTCAGCATCCTGCCCCGGGCTCAGCATCCCTCCTGCTGCCTGGCTCCTGCCAGAGAACTGCAAATAGAAGAACCTGGGGAGGGAAGGAGATATTTTCCAGCCCCCCTCAGCTTCTCTCCTGCAGGGTTTAAAATCCTCCTGGCAGCAATTTGCAGCAGGGTTTGCCGTATCTTCCTACCGGGAGATATGAAGATGCTGGAACCTGTTTAACTCTTCTCTCCCCAACGCAAAATTTATCACTTAGCTGCTTGAAACAAGAAATGAGGAGCGACATTGGATGCATAGACACAGCATTAAATGGATTTCCCGAGACACCTCCAACAAGCTGTGTCCTGCCCCTCGAGGGAAAGCATCACCTCCTGCCGTACGGAGGATTTCTTTGCAAGAAAGGGAAGGATTTCCTTGCACAGGAGCTCCGGCAGGGAGGGAATGTGAACGCAGGAGGTGGGAGGCACGTCCCAGTCCCTTCCCCGCTCCCTCCGATAAGCCAAGATGCCATAAATCAGGAGGTTTGTGCCTTCGCGGTGCTGGGGGTGAGCAGCACTAATGGGACAGAATTTAATGTAGTGCTCAGAAATTAGTAACCGGGCAGGAACTGGGAAATGGTACATTCAGGACCTTAAAAAATAGGGCAATGCTGCTGGCTCTGGCTTTAATATTTTATACAGCAGTAATAAATTATTGCTCAGAGGCTGGGAACCAGCAGAAGGCAGCAGAAGGATTAAACTTGAGCTAGATCTCCGGTAAGTTGATTCATTTCACTTCCTAATGGTATGCTTTACTACTTTGTTTATCGGTTTGGATTTATATGGAGTTTCTTATCTGGGAAAGATAAACAGGGAAAAGTTCTTTCAAAATTGACTCGGTGATTCATGATGTTAACCTTTGCTTCTATTTTGCCACGTAAGAAGGAATTTTAAATGCCTCTTTCTTACCTTAAAAATGTTACTTGAGGAGAAAGAGCGAGCACTGGGGGGCTAAGGGGCATGCTGGGTGTTTCTGGGGCTCTAGATGCTCTGCTCTTTGCATCCCTGCCTGTGTCACTCACCCGTCAGCATCTCGTATTCCACTCTTGCTTCCAAAAATCCCATGTCCAGGATGCGAATGGCTTTGCATACACACGTGTTGCTGGGTTGGGTCACGGAGTCAGCAGGGGATCTCGTGTAGG
>NW_010133158.1:0-889 GCF_000699245.1 Pterocles gutturalis | reverse complement strand
GGGATCCCCAGGACGGAGACCCGGACAGGGGATGGCTCAGTAGGGATATGAGACCCCAAACCTGGGGGATGAGCCCCAGGGGCTGCTGCCAGCCCTCCTCCTCCTTCCTTGGCTGCTTGCCTTCTGCTCCTCTGAATGTCATTGTGCTGTGCAGCAACTAGCAAAAAAAAAAAAAAAAAAAAAAAAATCTACTGATGTTTTTAAACTCCAGGTGATGTTCAGAAGTCCTTTCCAACTCAAATTATCCCATAACCCTGTGCTGTGTAAGAGAAGCAGAAGGGAAATCATGTTGTCAGACTCCTCTGGCAGCACCGGGATAAAAATGAGCAGATCTGACGTACGCAATCGTTCTAAAATAGCGTGTTTCTCCTCAAGTCGTGAATGTGATTCTGAATCACGATTTTGTCATGAATTTCAGAACTTATTTTCTCCACCACCCCGCTCTGCAAAGCGCAGCCGAGCAGCACCGGTGCCAAGGGTGCCGTCATCCCCCGTGGCATCTGAACCTCATCCCTCCTCTTCCTGGGGGGCTTCTGGAACTTTTCTCAGACTATCTGCACTAAAATTACCATGACGGTGCCTTTTATCATATCACAGAACCACCAGGAGTCATCATTTTTAATGCACCTGATTTATTGCCATGAGTGAGCAAAACCAACGCTCTCCTCCACCCAACTTTCACCAGTCCCCCTCCTACACAGGCTGCTCTTCACAATCTGTGATTCCTCCCATTATTTCATCTTTTTTTTTTTTTTTTCATTGAAAATATTCGAGTGATTTGATTCACAAATTCTACTCCTGTCTGCCGTCAGGTATGATTTTCTTTGTAAAAAAGCTTTAACCCATATTTCTATGGGTCGGATTATATATTTATGTATAATCTAATAGT
>NW_010133157.1:14269-15319 GCF_000699245.1 Pterocles gutturalis | reverse complement strand
GCTCTGGAGCTCAAATGATATGGATTGGGCTTATATCCCCCCCGCTGAAATATTACCATTTTCCCCCAAAGCGGGGTGGAAAACAATCTTTCCAGCAAAAAAGAAAAAAAAAAAATCTTTTTTTGGCAGATACTTTTTTTTTTTTTTTTTGCAACAACAATAAGACAATCCCATGTTGAGTAGAGACCCTAAAACTTCCAGCTTGCAGCTGGCCCAGGCTCTGCGGATGCGGTCACACAGGACATCGACCTTCCAAATCTAAATTCCCTGGGCTCTGGAGGTCAGTAACCCGCTGCCAGACCCGGCTTGCACGTGGAGCTGAGCCTGCGGCAGGACCCAGCACCCAGCAGCTGCCGGCACCAGCAACCTGCTCCCCCACCTACAAACTCCCAAACCAGCAAGAATTCAGCTGAGCTGCTCCAAAACGGGCTTTTCCTTTTGTTGCAGGGCAGTGCTTTAAACGCTTTTTGGTTTTCCCGTCCCAAATCCCAGATTGCCATCCCGCACCCGGCCGTAGCCTCGGTGGGGGCTGAGGTTATTGGCTGTGGTTTTTAATTTGCTTTTTCTCCCCCTTCTCTTTCTTCCCTCCCACTCCAGGAGAAGAATTTTATGAAGCTTCCCCCTACGAGCCGGTCACCTCTCGTCTCTCTGATATATTCAGACACGCTTCAATTGTCTCAGGTAATAAAGGCAACGCGCTTCCGCTGTTTTATCTTCTCCTGCCCGCGAATGCAGACCTGCTACCGAGCTCCCAGGCAAGGAAAACCCGCAGCTCCTTCCCCCGTGGGTTGGTCCTTTGCTCCCCCAGCTCCTCTGGCTGCTCTCCTGCCCATCTCTTCTCCCATCACCCCAAATCTGATCCCTGGAGCATCAATTTGGGGGAACTGGAGCCAGCTGGTGGAGGGGAGTGATGCAGGGGCTTGTTCCTGGATGCTGCGGGGGTTTGATGCCCTTTGGGATGGATCCCCTCTGTTTCAGCCCTTCCCACCGGGATCAGACGTTGCTGGGAGCGGGTGAGCCCCGGCTGAGGGGGGGTCTTGCTTTGACCCC
>NW_010133157.1:13115-14244 GCF_000699245.1 Pterocles gutturalis | reverse complement strand
CCCACCCGCAGCGATGGCAGAGCCACCAGCAGCCGCCTCCTCCTCGGGCTTCCTGCACCCCCCAGGCTGTGATTTGGGTTTGTACCTTTTGGACTCAGCTGTCTCTGAGCGTGGGGTTATATCAAAGAGCTGAGGTGGGCTGGAGAGCCCCTAATTCCCTCGTTTGTCTTGCTGCCATGTCCCCAAGTGTCCCCGAGTGTCACAGCAAGGCGCAGGCACAGGCAGGGCTCCAAGGGGGACCAGACCCTCCCGCTGCCCCTCCATCACTTTGTGTAAAGCGTTTTGTCTTTTGGGACCAACAGGACGCCCTGTATAAGGGGGGGACCCTGTTTGCTGAACCACCCCCTGGGGCAGCCAGCCCCCAGCCGCGCTATGGGATGCTGCTGGGAGAAGGATGCCGAAGGATGCCGAACCCTTCAGAGCATCGCTCTGCCTCCACACCCTCCTCTGGGGAACCCAAACTCCACCATCATCCTCTGGAACTCTTTTTTCCATCTATTTCCATGACAACCCTCCATGCTGTGTCCCCCCCTTTTCAAATTAGGTCACGCAATGCCTTGCCTTCTCCTTGCTCTTTCTCCTCTTTACCTTTTCCCTTCTGGGGGGTCCCTGCATCCCCAGACCTCTCTGGGTACCCATAGGCAGAGGGTGGTGGCACCCAGGGACCCTGCGGTGATGCTGTGACCTTTTTTTTCACTTGGGGACACCTCGGAGGAGGGCTGTGACGCCGCATCCCCTCGCTGCCGTCACCCGCAGGGTTTTAGCTCCTGAAAGCGAATTTGCCAGGCTCCCTCCGGGGAGCTTAGCACCGGTTTGGGATGACGATGCCACCCCCTCCCATCTCCCGCACGCTTTTTTGGATTACATTAGCGTCAAGGAAATATTTTAGCTGCTGGAAAAGTCTGAAAAGCAAAGTGTCTGAAGTGGGGGATTAAATGCTCACAGCTGATTTATTCATAAAAGCAAAGTGAGAGGAGAAGGAAACCTGTCTGGCAATTTTGGGGCTGGGGGAAGGGGGGGAATTGGCCGTTGTTGTGCTTTGGGGATGTCCCGTGGCCATCGGGGTGGCCTGGATGTTTCTCCCACCCCTTCTCCATCGCCCCCACGCAGGGCTGGAGTGGTGGGAGCG
>NW_010133157.1:12736-13073 GCF_000699245.1 Pterocles gutturalis | reverse complement strand
CCAGGCGATGGAAGGGAATGAGCTGTTAGTGCTGTTTGTGGCTAACGAGGCTGAGGCAGAGCGCTGCTAATTGCCTGTGGGGGTAGCGGAGGGATTACCGGACCTTTGGAGGAGGAAGGGGATGTGGCAGCCGGGCGAACGGCGATACGCGCTGCTGCGCTCCCATCGCCCCTGCCCTCCATCAGCCGCGACCGCGAGCGAGAATCGACAGCGAGCATCGACAGCGAACATTGACAGTGAGCATCACGAGCAATCACCGCAGCCCTCCCCACGCACGGGGCTTTGGACCCCCCACCCACGGCACAGAGCATCCCGGGCTGGCGGTGAGGATGCTCTG
>NW_010133157.1:12313-12578 GCF_000699245.1 Pterocles gutturalis | reverse complement strand
CCGGCTGGGCTGGGGGCAGCGCTGCCTTCGCCGTCACCCTCCTCATCCTCCCCCTGACCCCATCCTGGGCCAGGCGGCCAGGCAGAGCCTGCTGAGGGGACGGCTGGTGGCACCAGGTCTCGCAGCGCGGTCCCCTCCGCGGCTCCTTGGTCCCCGTTTCCTTCTCGCCTCATGAAATTTTCATGCTTGTGCTTTATTAATGAGCTCCCCAGAAAGCCTGCGCTGACGAGCGGCGGCTCTTCTTTAATCCCTCCAGCGGCCACCC
>NW_010133157.1:11635-11975 GCF_000699245.1 Pterocles gutturalis | reverse complement strand
TTGGCTGCACGGGGAGGGCGTGAAGCCCCAAAAAACTCCCCTCCTGTCTTCCTGGCTTTATTCTGCTCCACGAGGAGCAGGGCGGAGGATTCCCCCCAGCGCAGCGCCGGCTCCCGACCGTCTGTCAGCTCCAACGTCTCTCTTCGCTCAGGCGACCTTCGTGCCTCTTGCGTGATTTTTCCAGGCAGATCTCTGAGAAATCACACATCATAAGGAGTATTCACTTCCCGTACGTCTTACTGAACTCCCCCATCCCCAGCAGATCTCCTGGGATGACACGTTTGGCATTTCCAGGGCTCTCTCCAAACAGCTTTACCCCCCCCCCCCCCACCACACGCCG
>NW_010133157.1:8051-11604 GCF_000699245.1 Pterocles gutturalis | reverse complement strand
GGGTGCTGCCCTGGGGGAAGGGGACCTTGGAGACCCCCCGGTTGTCATGTTATGGGTCAGGACTGGGGACACCGAGCACCCAGCAGCTGCAAACATCCCCTAAGGGCAGCGGGATGTGGGTCAGGTTTGCACAGGATGGCAGCGGGGGGGCTTCCAGCTTTGCCTTTTAATTGGGAGTAAATTAAATTAACGTAGGCAGTGCCGTGCTGGTGGCTCCTGGTTCGGAGGTTGAAGTTGTTGGAAGATGGTGGGAAAATGAGACGAAATCGGGTCCGGTGCTGCAAAGGACACCCCGAAATGCTGGTGGGCTTCAGGGGATGCAGCTGGGGGGGCAGAGGGAGGCAGGGAGGGGTTGCTGGCCCAGGCAGCTGCTGGTGTTTGCTCATTAGCAGAGTCTCTGCTGGGAGCCCTCCTCTCTGTCCTTTCTCTTTGCCAGCAGGAGCTGGGGGACACCGGAGCAATCCAGGGGCTTGGCTGGGGGCAGAGGGGAGGACATCAGGGACGAGGTGGCGGGTGCAGGCGGACGGCTTCTGAAATAGCACCTGGGCTGCTGAGGGCGATCCATCATTTTGACAAAAAAAAAGAAAATTCAGTGTTTGTTCTTGTGCGGTGGTTTGGCTCCGTCCGTCCTCTCCCTGGTTATCTGCTGATGCTGGGATTCCCGGGATGGGGCTGGTGGCTGGCTCTGGTGGCAGCTTTGTCCCCTCCCTGGACAGTGCTCAGCCCTGGGGAGGGGGCTGGCTGGGGGTGAGCCGGTTTTGAGGAGCCCCAGGAGAGGATGTGGGGGCTCTGTGCAGCTCGGCAGATGATTCTGCTTTGGAGCAGGCTGAATAATTAATAATTATTCTTTGAATAATTGGCAAGAAAAAAAATATTGCAAATTCACAGCATGAATTATGCACCAAAGATTGTTTGACCAGGTCCCACTGGTTAAAACCGGTGTGCGTTAACCCCTTCTGTGCTGGAGGAAGACCTCCAAACTGTGCAGAGGGATGGGGATGAAGGGGAGGAGATGCTGGGGGTGACCCCAATGCCACCCCCCTTCCCCATAGCATCTCCCCAGTTGGAGGGCATCTCCCCATCCCTCGGTACCATCCTCACCCCTTCTCCCTCTTGCATTCCGGGCAGGAATGGACCCCGCCACCAACTCCAAAAGCAACCACTGCCTGGACGCAGCCAAAGCCTGCAACCTGAACGACAACTGCAAGCGCCTGCGCTCGGGCTACATCTCCACCTGCAGCAAGGAGATCTCGGCCAGCGAGCACTGCAACCGGCGGAAATGCCACAAGGCTCTGCGGCAGTTCTTCGACCGTGTCCCCAGCGAGTACACCTACCGCCTGCTCTTCTGCTCCTGCAAGGACCACGCTTGCGCCGAGCGCCGCCGGCAAACCATCGTCCCCTCCTGCTCCTACGAGGATAAGGAGAAACCCAACTGCCTGGATCTGCGCAACACCTGACGGATGGATCACCTCTGCCGGTAAGGGCTGTGCTTGGGGGGGAGTTTCCAGCCCTTCCTGGGGCTGTCACCGAGGTTTTGCATGGGACCGTGGCTGGGTTTGCAGCGTGCTCTTGTTGCATGATCCTATTTTGACTTTTTTGGTTGCATCTTCCCAATGCTGTGCCCGCTGGCTCTCCTCCAGTGGCAGCGTATTTTTTGCATGAATTTGCAGAGAATTAGTGGTTTTTGGCTGCTCGTGGAGAGGCTGAGGGGTGGTGTTGAGTTTAGCCCCCCCCCTTTGCTGTGGGGTGAACCTGGGGGCTTGCAAACATGGGGGCTTCCAGCTGAGCCCCCCGCCGAGCTCTGATCCGCTCTGACACCCCCAGTGCAAAACCCCAGCTCTGCCCTGTGCTTGGTTTGGGGGGGCAGAGATGTGGGGCAGAGCCAGAGCAGTGGGGCTGGGGAGGACTTTCTGCTGTGAACGTGGAGCTGAGCCCCTGGGGACGGTGCTGGTTCTGTTCCCCCCCGGGGACGGCTCCGTGTCCCTGAGCTGGGGAGGAGATGAATGTGCAAAAGGGCACCCACGCCCTGCAAGCAGCAAAATCCCCCGGTGGGCTTTCAGCATCTCCAGAGAAACTTCACGGCTGGGGGAATTCGCTGTTTTCCCCGTGGTGGAGCAAAGTCAGGAGATCAGGCTTTTGTTCCATTATGAAACTCATTATTCACGCGGCAAAAAACCTCCCGTCACCCTCCGGGGGCTGGATCAGCCTCGTAAAGATTCGGTTTCCGAGGAGGAGGAGGAGGAGGGTCTCTTTGCCATCAAGGTGATGGAGTTTCCCAGAGCCTGTTGGCGAAATAAATAAATAAAAACACAGCTTCAGGTCTTCCTCCGTCTGCGAGCGAGGGTTTCGAAATGTGGGAATGTGGCTTTTTATCAAAAAGTAATACAAGAAGCCAATGCCTATGAATAAAAGATACCGGGGCTGCGCTGAGTCGTGGCCAAATGAATGGGAGCACCTCTCCGGCAGCGGGCCTGATGCTCGCACAGACATGAAATGTGGATGCATCCGCTCGCGGAGGGGAATAACCTGCGTTGGCAGCGTGATGGGGGGGGACCGGAGAGGCCCCGGAGCTGCCGAGCGTTAATTATCAGCCTGTTCCTGCATGAAATGAAATTCTGCCAGAAAGAGGTGAAGCAGCAAAAGGGGGAAGCGTGTGGCAGCTGCTCTGGCTCTTTGCTCCCAGTTGGAAATGCATTTTTCTGGCTGCGGCGTGGATGCTGCCTGGCTGGGCGGCCCCAGCTGGGGGCTCTCACTCTGCAAAGCACCCAAATCCAGCATCTTTTTATGCATTCAGCTTTTGCAGAGTTTTGCCTGTTCTCTCCCCGGGATGGGGCATTGCAGGGCTGTACGTGGATGCAATCCTCAGATCTGGGCTTGCAGGAGAAGGTCCCATCCCATCCGCTCTCCTCCTGCAGCTCTGCCTGGACAGGGGGGTTTGCCCCAAGCCCTCTGTTCAAAGCGGTTTCATTACCCAGGCTGTGGCACTGGGGTGCAGGAGGGGCTAAGAGCCGGCAGCCTGTGTCTGGGGATGCTCGGAGATGCTGCAGATCTCCAGCAGCTCACTTGACCTCGTTGTGTTTGCAGCCGCAGAAGGGTTTCAGAGCCGTGACCTGCCTGGGGCGAGCTGTGCCCAGCACCTGAGCTGAGGGGGGAAAAAAATAAGGATTTTTTTTTTTTTCTTGTTGTATTGCAAGTGAGAGAGGCTCTGCCTGTGTTCTCCCTGGATTTTGGGATGGAGATGGCTCTGGCAGAGGGGCTGTGTGTGCACTGTGCTTTCCTGGGAGCGAGCACTTGCTCAGGCTGCAGATTATGGTCTTTGCTGCTGGTCCTCCCCCTCCATCTCCATTTCCTTCCAGCACATCGTCCCCAGGGCTGATGCACACATGGGCATCACATCCCCTGGTCCATGGGGAAAGGATGCAGAGGAGAGCAGGGCGAGAAAAAACATCGATAACTGTTGTGCACAGGGCTGCACCCTATGTAGGGGTCTGCAGGCTCGGGGGCATGGCTCCAGGACCCCTGGGGGTGCTGCTGGTCCGGCTCCAGGACCCCT
>NW_010133157.1:7652-7920 GCF_000699245.1 Pterocles gutturalis | reverse complement strand
CCCCGTGGGGTGCTGCTGGTCCGGCTCCAGGACCCCTGGGGGTGCTGCTGGTCCGGCTCCAGGACCCCTCGGGATGCTGCTGGTCCGGCTCCAGGACCCCTCGGGATGCTGCTGGTCCGGCTCCAGGACCCCTCGGGATGCTGCTGGTCCGGCTCCAGGACCCCTCGGGATGCTGCTGGTCCGGCTCCAGGACCCCTGGGGATGCTGCTGCTCTGGCTCCAGGACCCCTTGGGATGCTGCTGCTCCGGCTCCAGGCCCCCTGGGGCTG
>NW_010133157.1:3533-7607 GCF_000699245.1 Pterocles gutturalis | reverse complement strand
CTGCTGGTCCAGCTCCGGGGGAGCAGCTCGCTCTGCTCTTCTGCAGAAGCCCAGACCAGGTTGGGTTGTTTGGCATCACCTTTGCTGGGCGGCACTGGGCTGCGTGGTGCTGGGGGGGCCTCTCCTCTCTCTTTCCTCTCCAAGGCCCTCGGCGTTTATAAATAACAAAGCCTTGGCAGGCAGCCGCTGCCAAGATCATCACCAGGTGCCGGGAATGGGTATAAACAGAGCGTGCAGGCTTGGTCCTCCTTCCCATGGCATCTCCACCCGGGAGCATCCCGGCACGAAACCCCTCCGTGTCTCGGCATCCCGCGGGCAAAGCGAGGCTGGGGTCTGCCGGGGGATTTCCCGTCGATGCCTGAGCTTATCAGACCCGTATCACGGACCGATGCTCATCCTTTTTATCTGCCGATGGGACCGGCAAGGGCGTTGAACTCAGCAGCAGATCGGCAAGCTGCTCCGAAAGCCGGCGATGGCAGGAGATGAGATAATGCTCCCGTGCGGGCTGCGAGCTTAATTAAACCTCCTGGCTGGACGCCTAACGAACGGCGAAGCCCTCTCTAGCGGGACAGGACTTTGTGGGGGGATTTTTGCTGCCGTCTCGCCGCGGTCGGTGCTGAGCTGGGTGCAGGGGGCTGCCCCTTGTAGGACACGACCCACCCCTGAGATACCTTCCCGAAAGAAGCCAAGGAGTTGGGGGACAGGGCGAGTTAATGGTCCAGCATGGAAAATGGTCATTCTGGGGGTTTTTATGGCTTTCTGCTTTCCAGCTGCATGGGGCTGGTGGTTAAATGGTCGTGGGACACCTGCCGCTGTCCCATCAGTGGTCACAAAGCTGGGGAGATAAAAGCCACCAGCTCTGCCATCACCACCCAGGGAAAATGATGTTTTCTGGGTTATTCTAGGCTGAAATCCTGGGCTTGGCTTTAGACAAAGCCGTTCAAATGGCCTTGACCTGTGAGGATGCTCAAAATCCCCCGTGAGATGCCCCAGCCCCGAGAGCAGGAGCAATCAGGCTCCGATCGCTGCAATTTGTGAAGCTTTTCGTGCCGGGAAGATTTTTCTCCAGCACAACGGAGGAGCCTGACAAACTCCCCGAGCTTTGTGTCTGATTGCAACGGACAGGTTTTAGCTCCTAGAATATAAAAACCTTTTTGCAAAACACTAACCTCAGCGAAGGGGAAAGGGAAGGAAAGGGGAGAAAAGAGCTGATTTCAGCAGCTGCAGTTTGCTGTATTTTTCATCTTGCATCAGCAAGTCAGGAACACAAATAATCTGGTCTTATATGCTTCACTGATGCTGGTGCTGAAGAATTTCCCAGCTTCCACTGGCTGTAGCTCCTCAGCATCCAAAAGCAGGGTGATGTTTCCTTTGCCTGAGGTTTTTCTCCCTGTTTTTAGTATGTTTGTGGCTGGGAGGGGGGTTGGATCCTGCCCAGCCCCTCGCAGGACCCCCTGTGTCTGAGTGCGTTTGGCTGGGGGGGGGATGCTAATTCAGGAGGAGGAGGAGGAGGATGCTTCATCACCCAAGGACCCATGAGGGAGGCTTGGCTCGGGGTGCATGCAAGGAAAAGGATGGATCTAGGCTGGTTTGGTATTGATTAAACCGCAATCATGGGAACAAAATCCTTTTTAATTTTATTTTTTTTTTTAACCCACGTTCTCATCTTCACGCCTTTTGTTTAGCGCAGACAAAATGCCATCTAGAGTGGATGTTTCCTTGATAAACGGCGGAGCGGCAGCTCAACTTTCTCATTACGCCGTGTAATGAGAGCGGCTCGGGAGTACGCCTGGGCTGCCCACGGAGGAGGAGGAGGGAAAAACGCTCCTGGATTTCCCAGCGGCTCTGGGAGCTGGTAGAGAGGAGTGATGCTGGGGTCCGGGGGGGGACAGGGCACGGCTGATGGGTCCCCGGGGTGGGTGGCTGCATCCCAGGGGCTGGCATCACCTGCCGGGGGAAGCTCCAAATCTGACCTTAAATGAGCAAATCTGCAAGTGCTGGTGGGTTTGGCTTACTGGTATGGGGGGGACAGAGGGATGGGGATGGGGGGGTGGCACCTCTCCCCCAGGACCCCACGGGCACGCATGTGCTGGAAGGGATGGCTGGGCTGAGCGGCCGCCTGGCTCAGGGCTAACCGGGCTCTTAACACAGTAATAAGTCAATTCGCACTGAATAATTAAATAGAGAGCCTTCATAAGTATTGACTTAATGTGACAGCAAGTCTATACTGACTCAGGGTTTGCTTATGTAAACACAATCTCCTGTTCGGCTTAGTTAGCAGTTCAATGAAATAGAACAGTCCTTCAATTAAAATCAAATGATGCGTGCGTTTAATTCTTCCCTTCGCGTCCCGGGTAATGATAGGGTTGGAGCATAGGCAAGAGGATAAAAAAGAGAAAAAGAAAAAAAAAGAAAGTCTTTCAACTGCTCTTATCTGGGATGAATCAAAATGCAGCGTCCTAAAAATACGTGTGGATAACTCAACGTCTTAATTAGCGGCTCCTAACTTAGCGGTTGGTCCGTTGTCTGTTTGTCCTCGTTTGTTTTTTCCCCTCGCTGGCTTAGTTCTGGTGACTCTGATCTGGGGATTTCTCCTTTGCTCCTCTCCGGTTCGTTCTTTTTGCCTCTTTCGCGCTGGACCAGGGGCAGCTTTGGGCTGGGGACCAGGGCGCATCCTCCAGAGAGATGCTGTGCTGCAGCAGAGAGATGGGTTTCCCTGAAAGCCGGAATAAAACCCTCCTGGCTCACACCACAGCAGATCACTCCAGTCTCCAGAGGTGGCAGATAACTTTTCCTGGATAAAAAAATATTTCCATTGATCTTTATTTTCCCCCTTGTCAACTATTTCCTACCTTTGGTAGAACATCATCCAGAAAAGTGGAATTTTGCTCCATTTTCCCTTGTTTCTTTAGCTCATCCTCATCCCCAGGGCTCTTTGAATTACCTGGCCACCGTTCTTGGCGTGTTTTTTTTTTATCTCAGCATCTCCTGGCGCTGGAAGCATTCATCTCCAGCAGGACAGAGCCAGCGTGGGAAGGAGGATGCCCAGCGGCCCCGCGGGTTTTTCGTGTCTTGCTGAGTTTTTTTTTGCATGTTGTCGCAGCTTCTTGAACATCCACCGCTCGGCAGGGGGGCAGAGGCACGTTTCCGACGCTCGTGTCTATTAAAGCCATTTTTCCTCGGTCCCTGTAAATTGCCTGTGAAAAACACGTCTGGAGTAATCTCCGTATCTCCGGACATTTTTCTACATGAAATATTCAAGAGCCTGCTACTGTTTTGCTTTGATGGGTGGTGAGTTATTACCAGCGCTGGAGCTTGGACTTCTCATTGGCATGCGGTGATGGGAACAATTAGCACCCAATTAGGCACCTTGCATCTGTTCTGGGGATTTTTTTTTATGCTTAAAAAAAAATTGCAATGCACCAACAAGCAGGAAAAAAAAAACTCCAATCAAAAATTCTCTGCTGTGTAGGTAACTTTTAATGTCAGAGCGAGGGTGTCGTGCTGGTGCTGGCAAGCTGCCGCTGAATTTTCCTGCGTGATAACAAGGCTGGGAGATGAGTTTGCAGCCGGGAGCTGATGGGATGGTTCCTGCAGCGATGCACAACCGTCATCCCCTAAATGGGGGATACCTGCAGCGGGGGTATATGTGTGCTACGGGGACACAGGTCCCCGCGAGGTGGCTGGAGTTGGGCAGGGAGAAGGAGAAGTATTAAAGCCCCCAGATCCCAGAGCTGTTTCCCCTTAGTGTCATCCTGGTCTTTTCAACCCGAAATTAAATATATTTTCTAGATGCATCAAACAGCTTGGAAACCCCTGACCTTGAAATCCAGCACTTGGAGCCAGTTTGGGATGTGATCTATGTGCATATAGAGATAATTCCTTTTTGTTCAGCCCTTTTTCACTCCTTTTTTTTTTTTTTTTTGCCTTGGAGGCCATTCAGGGAAATACCACACTGGCCGACGCCGCGTTCCTCAGCTCCCCACACCATCATCCCCCTTCCCCAGCCCTGCCCCAGCTGCCAGCCCAGTTCTCCCAGCACAGCTCTGGTGTTTGCAGGCAGCGACCGGCCAG
>NW_010133157.1:1015-3426 GCF_000699245.1 Pterocles gutturalis | reverse complement strand
TTTTCCCCCCAACCCAGGCACTTAAAAGCAGAAATCTGAGAAGCGATGGGTCGGCTCCAGCAAGGTTTATTCCTGGCAGTTCGAGTCTCATCCAGTGACTGCAAACTCCTTGTATATTTGAGTGACATCTGGCTTGGATATTCTGGAAAGATTACCAGCTGGCATGTCATGTATTATGAAAAGAATAACATTTGCCTTAGAGGATGCTACAAGCCAGGAGCAGGGCCCCGGGGAGCAGCGTGACAAATTTCCGCGGCGCTCGGTGATGAACTTGCCGCAGTTCTTTAAGAGACTTGACGTGCCTTCGCCTCCAATTTGGGGAGAGGGGAGATGCTGTCGGGAACTTGATTTATCTCCCGTGGAACGGGGGGAAGGAGGGAGTCCAAACACCTTCCTGCGATGGGGATTGTGTGAACGGAGCTGGAGCTTTGCTGCTCTGTGACACCCGCCCCAGGCTCTTCCCTCTGCTCCCACCTTGCAAACGGGGAGCGGGACCCCTTGTCCCGAGGCTGGGTCTGGCTGCAGGGGGGCTGAACCCTGTGAATATCCTCTGGCAAAGCTTTTCTGCACGTGCTGGGCTTTGTGCATGGCTGCGGCGAGGGAAACTGCGTGCTGAGAGCTGGGCATCAGCCCCAGCGAGGGGTGCAGGATGAGACCCCAGCAAGGGGTGCAGGATGGGACCCAGCGAGGAGTGCAGGATGAGACCCCACCAAGGGGTGCAGGATGGACCCCAGCGAGGGGCGCAGGATGGGACCCCAGCGGGGGGTGCAGGATGGACCCCAGCGAGGGGCGCAGGATGGGACCCCAGCGAGGGGTGCAGGATGGGACCCCAGCCACCCTCTTTGCGTCGCTGGTGTTGGGAGTTTTTCTCCCCCCATGTGGGAGGAGATTAAACGTGGGTCTGGTGGAAATAACCCGCTCCTGGGATGGGGGAGGTTTGTCTTCAGGAGGAAGGAGAGGGAGCAAGTTGGCTCCTTGTCTCACACGTGCCATAGGAGAGCTGCAGAATCCCCTTTTTTTTCCTGAAATTGGTGCTTTAGCCCAAGCCTGTCCCCTTTCCCCATGTCACGGAGCAGTTGCCCCCATATCCCCCGGTTCCATCTCTCCTTCGGCGGTACCTGCTCCCCGCTCCCTTTGTGCACTGGAGATCTGGTGGGATGCAAAGTGCTGGGTGGATGGGAGGTATCGCTGCGGATCTCTTCTACTTCATTCAGTCACTTCATTTATTCTTCCGTCTAATTTGATCAAAACCTTCTGAAAACAAATCATTCCTATTAAAAAAAAAAAAACCAACACAATTTCTAGCCCTTATTTCCATCAGTTCTTATGGCTTTAGGCAGGTAGCATTGGATGATTCAATCTCCAGTTGGACAAAGATGACATTTAATTAAGAAGGAAGGAAAAGGAAGCTAAAGAAAATAATGTATGCCTTCTTCTTCCTATATGAAGGGTGGAAAAAAAAAAAAAAAAAAAGAGCTGAGGAGATTTTTCTGTTGTGAAATGCAAGGTCTCATCTCCGGTGTCAGCAGCTTGGCTGCTCTGCAGCGATGCCTCGCTGTGATTGAGATCCAGCCCGGGCCACAGCTCAGCCTCGTGTCTGCTCATTTAATGACTGAGTCGATTTGGAAAGCTGCAGCCCATCCGTCTGTCCACCTGGTCCATCTGTCCAGCCTCGTCTCTCCATCCTGCCTGTTTCTTCATCCTTCTGCCTTGGTCATTTGGTTTGTTCCAACACAAATCCCGCTGCCCGTCGAGCCGCGCTTGGGAAGGGCTGGGGAGGGGAAGCGGTGGAGGAGGGAAGGATGGGGGTCCCATGCCAGTGGGGTACCCCCCACCCCACACAGGCAGACACCCCTTCCTTGCCCCTGAGAGAAGAAGTTGCACCTCCGGAGTCTGGATCTCATTCAGATCTTCTCTCCATCCCATCTATCCTCTTTTCTCACCTTTATTTTTTTTTTTTTAAACATTGCTCCGTGCTGCTGAATGGCTCCATGCCGGGAGCAGTGGTGAAAATCCCGTCCCCCTCCCTCTCTTCCCAGGTCCCGGCTGGCGGATTTCCACGCCAACTGCCAAGCCTCCTCCTTCCAGTCCCTGACCAGCTGCCCCGGGGACAACTACCAGGCGTGCCTGGGCTCCTACGCAGGGCTCATCGGTGAGTGCCGGGGGCATGGGATGGGGAAGGGTCTCTCCCACCGCAGCTCCTCATCCCTCTTCCTCCTCCTCACCCGGGAGCAGGTTTCGACATGACTCCCAACTACGTGGACGCCAGCACCACCAGCATCACCATCTCGCCCTGGTGCTCCTGCAAAGGCAGCGGCAACCTGGAAGAGGAGTGTGAAAAATTTCTCCGAGACTTCACGGAAAACCCGTGTCTCCGTAAGGCGCTTCCCCGTCCCCCTGCTCCCCCCCCC
>NW_010133157.1:750-989 GCF_000699245.1 Pterocles gutturalis | reverse complement strand
CATCCCCTGCCCGCCCCCTCCAGGAAACGCCATCCAAGCCTTCGGCAACGGCACCGATGTGAACCTCTCCCCGAAGAACCCTTCGCCCCCCGTCACCCTGCCGCCGAAGACGGAGAAGAGCCCTGCCTTGCCGGATGACATCAACGACAGCAACACCATGTACGACACGAGCATCATCACCACCTGCACCTCCATCCAGGTATGACCCACGCCCGGTCGCTGCTGCAAACTGGGAGAAC
>NW_010133157.1:365-721 GCF_000699245.1 Pterocles gutturalis | reverse complement strand
AGGAAAAAGTCCTGCAGGGCGCACGCACCTCGGGCTGGAGGCGGTGCTGGTCCCCAGGTGCCTGGGCAGGATCCGGCCATCCCTGGTAAACGGAGGCTGGGTGCTGCCTAGGGGCCTGGAGCGGGGAAGGGAGGGATCTGTCCCCTGCCTGTCCTCGTCCCTCGCTTGGGGCATTGTCCCCAGCCTGGCATAGCTGCCCCCAGCCCAACATCTCCTGCTCCCGGCTCATTTGGGGTGAAACCAGCTTGAATTCCATATAGTTTTGGGAAAACCAAAAAATAGCTATTTTCTAGCATCGTGCTGGGCTTTTGGCTTCTTCTCTCCTTTCTCAAAGCTCTTCTGACAACCCCGGGTGT
>NW_010133157.1:0-327 GCF_000699245.1 Pterocles gutturalis | reverse complement strand
ATTCCTGATGTCCAGGACCGCTGGCATCACCCCGCAGTTCCCGGCGGGTTTGGGGAGCCCAGATCTTGGGGTGCGACCCTGGGCAGCAGCATCCCTGGGTGCACACAACCCCCCTAAGCCTTCCCCCTTTCTCCTCTGCAGGAGCACGGAGCGAAGCTCAACAAATCCACGGAGCAGAGCCTGTGCTACTCCGAGGTATGTCTGGGGAGGGGGTCCTGGAGCTGCACATGGCTCGGGAAGGATGCGCCAGGCAAGCGCCGTGCCGGGGACCGAGCAAAAAATTGTTGTTTTCCAAGATTGGATGGTTTTCCCCCAAAAGGACCCTGC
>NW_010133156.1:1617-3305 GCF_000699245.1 Pterocles gutturalis | reverse complement strand
GGGCCTGTTCCTGGCCTCAGCGCTGGAGCCGGCCCTGGGCAAACCACAGAGGGAGGCAGAGCGGCCCCCATCCTCCCTGGGATCTGTAGCGCATTGGGCAGCCCCCCACCCAAAACAGCGCTGCGTTCCCCAAGACCTCCCCGGCACCGCGAGGTCTCACTCCCTTGGCTGCAGGTACCATCGCGTGCTGAAGAAGAGCAAGAGGCGCAAAGCCCTGAAGGAGTTTGAGCAGCTGCATAAGTTGGACCCTGAGGCCGCGTTGGCACGGCTGGAGGAGCTGGAGCAGCTCAGGATGCAGGTGCTGTTTCTGCACCTCTCCCCCCTGCTCTGGGAGGTCCCTGCTCACGGGGACCTGATGTCTGACCTGATGTCATCTTCCTGATGTGTCTCTTCCTCTTCCCCCAGGAGCGGATGAGTCTGAAGCACCAGAACAAGGGGAAATGGGCCCGTTCCAGGGCCATCATGGCTAAGTATGACCTGGAGGTGAGATCAAGTCACAGAAGGGTTTGGGTTGGAGGGGACCTTAAAGCCCACCCAATCCCACCTGCTGCCATGGGCAGGGACACCTCCCCCCAGCCCAGGTTGCTCAAAGCCTCCTCCAGCCTGGCCTTGAACCCCTCCAGGGATGGGGCATCCACAGCTTCTCTGGGCAACCTGGGCCACTGCCTCACCCCCTGCACAGGAAACATTTCTGCATCAGATCTCATCTCAATCTTCCCTCTTTCAGCTTAAACCCGTTCCCCCTCATTCTGTCACTACAGGGTTTGGTGTAAAGTCTCTCTCCGTCTCTTATAAACCCCCGTTGCCTATCGAAGGGCCCCAGTAAGGTCTCCAGTGCAGGTTGGGTGGGGGGACACAGCTGAGGTGGGGCAAGGAAGGTGGGCGCGTTGCTTCTGGACGGCATTAGAAACACCTCGGTGCCTCCCAGGCCCGCAAGGCCCTGCAGGAGCAGCTGGCCAGGAGCAAGGAGCTGATGCAGAAGGTGCGGGTGGAGCTGCCCGAGGAGCAGCCGGGTGATGTGCCCGAGGAGGACCCCGCAGGTTGGGTGGGGGGACACAGCTGAGGTGGGGCAAGGAAGGTGGGCGCGTTGCTTCTGGACGGCATTAGAAACACCTCGGTGCCTCCCAGGCCCGCAAGGCCCTGCAGGAGCAGCTGGCCAGGAGCAAGGAGCTGATGCAGAAGGTGCGGGTGGAGCTGCCCGAGGAGCAGCCGGGTGATGTGCCCGAGGAGGACCCCGCGCCGGTGACCGTCCCCACCATCCCTGCGGTTGCGGGTGCCGGTGGGGCTAATCCCTGGATGCTGGGCAAGCCCAGTAGCCCAGACGAGGAGCCCGAGGCACAGGAGGGTCCTGGAGACGTCACGGTGCCTGATGCTGCGGAGAGCAAGGAGGAGGAGGAAGAAGAGGAGATGTCAGAGGAGGAAGCTCTGCTGCAAGACTTTGCGCAGAAACGGAATGCGCGGCAGCAGCGGGCAGGGAGCCCCGAGGGCCAAGGTGAGGAGCTGGCTGCCCCGGGCAGTGTGGGTCTGGGTGCTGGGGGGTTGGGCAGACAAACGGGGGTCGTGGGGCTGTGTTCCGCCCGGTTTCACACCGCTGTCCTGCTCTGTCCCTCCCTGCTCAGGGGTGACTGTTTCTTGTCTGGATGTGTAGGTGCTGATGAGACGGGGGAAGTTCCTGAGCGGCTGGGGGA
>NW_010133156.1:393-1458 GCF_000699245.1 Pterocles gutturalis | reverse complement strand
GCCGCAGGAGCAGAGGAGCGAGCGCAGCAGCAGGAGGAAGGCAGAGCTGGGGACTGGCATGCCAAGAAACCTCCAGCCAAGAAGAAGAAGAAGAAGAAGATGATCAGCCTGCAGGCAGTGCTGGCCGGGAAGCCCCAGGAGGTTCCATGCCCCAACCTCCCCGTGGTCGTGGAGGAGGAGGTGAGGACGGGGCTGCCCTCGCTCCCGGGGGTGGGCTGCAGGGGACTGACTCTCCTCTCTGCAGGAGGGGGGCATCGACCAAAGAGGGGCCATCACAGAGGCCTTTGCTGGGGACGACGTGGTCGCTGATTTCCGCCGGGAGAAGCGCAAGGCAGAGCAGGATGCGAAGCCGCTGGTGCTGCCGGGCTGGGGCGAGTGGGGAGGCACGGGACTGAAGCCCAGCGCCAAGAAAATAAAACGGTACGTGTGGACGAGCTGCAGCAACGTCCCCCAGCCTGGCGCCAGGCCCTGACCTCCTCGCTTGCCCGGCAGGTTCCTCCTCAAGCCACCCCCAGCGCCTCCCAGGAAGGACCAGCACTTGCCCCACGTCATCCTCAGCGAGCGGCGCAACATCTACGCGGCAGCGCATCAGGTGGGTGATGCCCGGCCCCTGCGAGCGCTCCAGTACCCAGGCTGGCCCAAAACCTTCCCGCCACGCATTCCCAGAATGTCCCGAATCCCTGCCCGGCCACATTGTTTCCAGTTTTGACAACCCAGAGGCTGGGGGGGTGATGGAAGGAGGAGGAATTCCCGGGGCTGCTCCCTTGGCAGCTGGTGCTGCTGTGCCAGTGCTCCTGGGATCTGCTGGAAGAGGGGATGGAGTGGGGCGGGAGGCTGGAAGCACGGCGTGAGCGGGTCCCGGAGGAGTGGGAATGGGCAGTGTGGGGGTTATCCCGCTGTGCCGTGTCCCCGTGGGGGTTACCCTGCTGTGCCATCCCTGCAGGTCAGTGAGCTGCCCTTCCCTTTCGAGAGGCACGAGCAGTTTGAGCAGAGCATCCGCATGCCCGTGGGCACCACGTGGAACACGCAGCGAGCCTTCCAGAAGCTGACGGCCCCGCGTGTCGT
>NW_010133156.1:0-240 GCF_000699245.1 Pterocles gutturalis | reverse complement strand
TCCCTCAGCCCCGTTCCGGGCAGGGATGGTGGGCTGGGTGTGGGGTGGGGGTCTGGCTCGGAGTGGGGCAGGGAGGTGGAGCTGGGTTTCCTGTGCCCCGTGTTTGTGTCTTTCATACCCCTGGTTTGTTATATAGATCTTTATATTTTTTTTTTAAAGGGTTTTCTCGCAGCCCTGCTGCGCTGTGCCCAGCCCTGGGACGCCACCCTCGGCTCCACCAGCACCCCAGAGTCACTCCAA
>NW_010133155.1:0-38183 GCF_000699245.1 Pterocles gutturalis | reverse complement strand
GGCTAGTGGAAGGCGTCCCTGCCCATGGCGGGGGTTTGGAACTTAATGATCTTTAAGGTCATTTCCAACCCAAACCATTCTATGATTCTGTGATAAAAATTAGTCAAAGTCACAGGAGATACATTTAATAATTGCTGATGGACTCAGTGGTTTGGTCTGAATTTCTGGTTCCAGTAACCCCAAACCTGCTGACCACAGAAGCTGAGGAGTTTCTGTGTTATGGAGAAACAAATGTATCCACCCTCTTTCTTGACATAGTCCTTGTGTCTGGGACAGCACTGTGAGCTAAATGAATCTCAGCCATTATGGATATTTAAATATTTTGCAGTGTAAATAATCACAGCGGGTTAATCAAGCAAATAAACACTCTGTTAGTAGAACACAGTAAAATAACATTTTATCTCTGAACCTAAATTTGTGAATTAGATGGTCTTTCACATATACAGGAGCCACATTACGAAGCTGTTGTGCCACACAGATCTGGAATATGGAGAGCCAAAGTTTCAGTGGAATTTGTCAGAAAACCTGTCCTGTAGCACAACAGTAAGGATGAAGTCTTACATTTTGAAGCACGGCTAAATAACTTGCAAATTTATTACTCAGCATTATTTGTGCTCTTGGAATCCACGAGCCATGCTGTGACTTCTGTGATTAGATCAGTTCCGTGTTCATTGTTAAATACTTTTATTGGAAAGGATCAGCAACTAAGAATCTGTATTACCCAAAGCTATAATTATTGTAGCTTTACTGAATATAAGGGAGATTAAAGACTACAGTTCAGATTGGACCATTATGTTCAGCACGCGCACAAAACAATACAAAAGGTAATAACTTCAGACGATGTGGTTGCTTGTAAAAAAAACAGCTTAAAAAGAGAAGCAATGTCTGAAGCTCAAACTTACAATCCACACAGCTGATTTTGTAACTGGCTGGACTTTAGGAGGGCTTACAGTGACTGAATACATATGCATTCTTAGCCCCAGCAAATGCAAAACACTAAACAGGATTGCACAGGAAATCTAAGCCAAGGTACACACTTGCCATTGCCTGTTCCTACTATATGTTCTGTGTAGCTGAGAAAAAACAGCAAGGCCAGTGCATTTCATTGTTCAGAAGTCCATTTGGCTGCCAAAGCTCGGATTCATGATCTCCTTCTTACTCTTGGGTCACCTTTGTGTCTAGAGACTGCTCCTTCTTCCAAGTCTATTGTTATATGTAAGGCTGCATGTTGAAGCCAGGATGATAATGAGGAGAAAGGAAGGTAGCATCTCCTGTTCTGAAGAATGGGGATCAGAAGAAAACCCTCCAAGTTCCTGTCACAGAATCATTCGCCCCTCTCCACTTCCAATTCTCTTCTTTTGTTTCCTACCAAAAAAAAAAAAAAAAAAAAAAGACCTTCCTGATCCATTGACTTAGGGCAGTTTGTCCACACTCTGGCTCTTCTTTCCTCTCAGCTTGGAGGTCTGCCCCATCACCTTCCTGAAGGCCACACACAGAAATGGGATGCAAGTATCCGTAGCATCTAGGCATCCATTCTGTTCCACCCCTAATTAGTGAAGCTGCTGAGGTTACAACCATCTTTTGCCTTAGGCGGAGGGACTGGAATAACTTTTCGGACATAATTGCAGTTGGTTTTCCAAACTTTCATAAAATAGCACAGGATTTTCCCATACTTAAGCACAGGAACACTAGCTACACAATATAGATTAATAACTTTAAAATGCCAGCTCTTTATTTCAGGAGGATCTACTGACTCATTTGAGAGTATGTTTTTGTTTGTGCTTAGGATCTATGGTTAGAAGAGTGTGCCGTGAGGGGGTATACCATACCAGCATCACAAACTGATCAGCTCTCACCACAGAAAGGAAAGGGCCACTGGCATATTAGCACCTTCCTCCCCTTTGCCCCTTTTCTCCCACTCCTGCTTGTTCATTACTCATGACCGTACTTCGAAACCATTATTCAGGCAATTATTGCTATAAAAACTGCTATGTACGGCTATACATATATCTATAGAAACAGCCTTACACTACACTACTGTGCAAGTGAAAAGTGGAGATGTTTGTCACTAAACTAAAGTGGCAATAAAGGTGTTTTTGTCATTTTTAGAACAGTTAGCTCTAAAGTTTCACTTGTAATGGATTTAGATTTTATTCTCAGAGTACAAACTGAGCATGTCAGCCTTGCTGGTGATTCAAGTTCCATTTATTCTTTTCCAGATAGCCTGTCCGGGCAAGAGAAGGACAGTTAGCTTCAGACATTTCAGTGGCAGGATCTATCAAGGGAACAGATTTTCTTCTGCATGTGCTTTGCTTTTTCTGAATGGTTTTTTTCCTGGAAACAATCTTTGTTGCTGCAAGACCAGTTAGGTGACAGTGAGCGTTCACTTACTCCATTGCTTTTGTAATGGACAGACGTTAGGTCTCAGATAATGGTTGAAATGTCTAGAATAACTGCAGTATCTCAGATTAGGTTTTTTGTTCTCTGATAAGATTATAATCCGGGCATTAAAAAGGCACATGTGAGAGAGGAAGTAACAAAAGCATGGACCTCCAATTTTTTTTTTTCTTTTAAAGTCCTACTACCTAATCAACTTGCTCCTGCCAGGAATGCAGTCCTATTTCTGGCACTGAACTCAGCAACGTTAGCACTTCTAAAAATTATTCCAGAATACTTATTCATGAAAGATTAAAGAACTAAAAAGAGTTTAAGGATTTCCCTTCAATGATTTCACTACTATCTCTTTATTTTATTACAGGTATGTTATTTTATTACAATAAATTCCAGCCATAATGCAACTGTGCTTTTTTTTTTTTTTGCGGGGGGGGGGAAATATAATCTGGACTTTTATTCATCATAAGCAAGCATGAAGTGCTGTGAAAGTGCACATCAAGCATTACAACTGTGACATCTTCATAATCCAACAAAGGTTTGAATCTGTTCCTCAGACACTAATTGTAGGGTCATTAGTTATTCCTTGGGTGGGTAGTTCAGCCTTCATTGGCTCCTTTTGCAGACCACTAGCTTCTGGCCTGCAAAATAGGCATCATGGCATTGCTATAACGCACATGGAGATCTTCAGATGGAAAGGCATGTTAGTAACTTGTATGTCTAACTGTTTTAAGGAATGACGTTTAGCTGCCATTTCCTAAATTATATTATAAGTGTTGAATTATTTTCTACAAGCATTGCATTTTGGGACATTTGCTAGACATATGGCATTAGCTTTTCTGACAGGAAACCAGAAATCAGACTCAAGACTCTCTCAGGTGCTGGGAAGTGTCACAGTTCCAGTAAACCACAGATCAATCAGCCTACTCAGCAGATTATAGAAGACAAATTATTTTCTACAAGCATTGCATTTTGGGACATTTGCTAGACATATGGCATTAGCTTTTCTGACAGGAAACCAGAAATCAGACTCCAGTAAGTCACAGATCAATCAGCCTACTCAGCAGATTATAGAAGACAAACAAAAATCCACTCTTTAGCAAGGATCAATGTTTGCTGTTGCCTCAGTTTACAAAACAATAAAATAACATAGAGTCTGAATAGAAGGGAATAGCCTTTAGAAATAAGAAGGAGCAAAACTGATCATCTCTATTACAAAAAGAAAAAAATCCTGTGATAGAGACAGTATGCATACTATGAAGAAAAAAGAGGGAAAAAAAGGTATTGTATGGCAAAAGGAGGGTGGATTCTTAAACAGCATCATTGTGCATATACTGCTGTAGTTTCCAGCAGAGATAAATTATTTTTCTGCAAAGCATCAGGATAAATATGATATCCATCTTTCCATCTGTGGAAATAGACTGGGTTCTTATATTAAAATATTGCCTGAATACTCCATAACCAGCAAAAATACAGGAAAAAAGCCCATGGTTACTGGAGAGCTGAGAAGAGAACTGAAGGAGAGAAAAGCACCCCATTTCTCCAGGATGCTAAAAGCTAGAAATTATTTAGTGGTGAATAATCAGTGTGAAACCAGCAGCCTGGCTCCATTACCTTATGCCGTGTAGGTCAACAGGAAAGAGAGACAGACAGAGACAAGTATTTAAATTAAAGATTATTTTCACTCAGTTTACAGAAATTTAAATCATACCTATGTCATTTACCTCTTCTATGAACAAGGCAATTAAGTTTCATATTTCTGGCTTTAGACACCTGAAAAATCTAACTTAGAATGAGATGAATACCCTTCAGGAAATGTTTGGTGTTTTTTTCCTCTCTATCGTTGTACTGACTGTAGACAACTTGTTTAAACACTAACAATTTAATCCCATCTTCAGAGTTTAGGATTTTTACATCTGTCAATTTTAGACTTTTCTAATAGATGGCCAGGCAACATCAGACTCTTTGGAGAGACTGAAGGAAGGATGAAAGAAAATGAAAACACGCCAAAATTAACTGTATATGTAATAGTTGAGAAAGGCTGCATGTTGACCGAAATTCATTCTAATGCCAGTCCTATAAATAGAATGAGGACTTTCCACAGTGTCTTCTTCTGATTCCATTGATTGCTTTCAGCTGGCCTTTCTCACCTGCCGTTAGCATACTTCAGTATAATTTCTAAAAGTGTGTTTTATTTTGTTGTATTTCAATTTCATGTTGCTGAGTTCCTGTGAAAGAACACTGAATTCATTGTCACAGGTCACACTTCATAGCCTCAAGACATCCTTTAATAGACTACAAGGTGACTAATGCGTAAAAGACACTCTGAAAGCACTTTATGGGGGTTATTTGCTGCAATCACCAGTTGTTAATAACCCAACACAATGTCAGCTAGATTCCACATATTAATGATCCCTTGTAACCTAGGTAACTCATTTTAATTACATTTGCAAGAGCAGAAATGCCAGCTCTTTAAAATGAACCAGAAAGGTGGTGCTTTTAGTAGTAACCCAGTCTAAAAATTAACTATAAACTCCAATAACAGATAACTGACCTGAAAATTTGGAGCATCTGCTTTAGTTGTATGTCAAATATCCTTCTATTGTCTGTTCTTATTATGCTAATTTTTTCCATGAAAACAAAGTTCCCCAAATGAAAATTATTAACAAGTAATGGACACAACATCATTAAAAACTGCAGTATTTTTAAAATTTTTTCATAAGGCATATGCCTGATTTTTTCTTTTAACATTTCAGGTACATGGTTTGGAAGATTAGAGTCCTTTGAAATATTGTAATATATTAAGACAGTAGGAGAGGAGTCCATTTGAATTGAATTTCAAAGGAATGATGTAGGTTTCCTTGAAAGCTGTCCAAAAAATTATCTCTTATCACCTTTTATTAGAATCATGCTGCTAACCCTGACTCCATGGATCTCTGTGAGACTTCTGGAACATTTAGTTTATTTGTCATTTAGATATCATTGCATTAAAATATACATCTATACACTGTATATATATTTTTTTTTAGTAAAGGTCAAGTAAGTAGGTGGAGGTACTGTGTACTCTGAGAAGTAAGCAGGTGGTTAAATTCACTAGTTTAGCCCCAAACCTACCAGTCTGTTTTCTTCTATTTCATAGTGTTAAGGAGGTAAAAGACAGATCTCTCAGGTTTATTGTATTTATTACATTATTATCAAATAGAAATTGAAATCTCATTACAATAATAATATTCATAAGCAGTGCAGGAATTAGAATTTCCCTTGAAGAATTTTTTGTTTAATAGGAAGGACCTTATTGCTACCTTCATACGTAAAAAGAAAGTTAATAAAATTCCAAATATTTTAGACTTCCCTTTTCCCTTTAAAAAAAAAGATAAAATACTGTACTACATTTTATCATATCTGTCTTTTGATTTTTAAAAAAACTTCTTTCAGCACCATTCAGTGGGAG
Source organism: Pterocles gutturalis (assembly GCF_000699245.1). Classification (NCBI taxonomy): domain Eukaryota; kingdom Metazoa; phylum Chordata; class Aves; order Pterocliformes; family Pteroclidae; genus Pterocles; species Pterocles gutturalis. The sequence continues at coordinate 32,341 of NW_010133155.1, read as the reverse complement.
GAAATTTTCCCACTTTTTTTTCAGCAAAGTCATGTCACAAGGAAAACATGGCAGTCAACAGATGAAAACCAGCCAAAGGAATATTGTTCCTATTTTATAGATAGAAAAATGAGAGCAGGACTAAAAAGTATATGCAAATATTCCAAAAATAGACCAACCGTGAGTTGATTCTTCTTTTTTGAAGTTTTAAAAAAGTGCTATCTGCTGACAAAGTAGATTGTTCTCCATATGTACAACATATTTTTTTCAGATAGATGGGTTGTGCTTTTTTTTTCCCCCAAAATAAATTGTAGGAAATTCCCAAGATACAGATGATTTTGTTATCTGTTAATTTATTTCCGGATTTGATTATTCCATGTTGTGTCTGAGTTGTTTAAATGTAAAATCAGCAGTGTTACAAATGAATCTCCTACTTTTCACTTATTTGTTATATTTCTCTGAAAGTTGAGATAATTTTTCCTGTAAAAGTTGCAGTGTGCTTGGGTTTGACAAGGATAAGTTTATTTCAGCTGCAAAGAGGACATAGGTAATCTGTTAATTTACAAGTGGATAAGCTGTATGGTCAAACATGGAAAGAGAAAAGCTCTGGACACATTAATTGAGAGTTTAATTCTGGGGAAATATTTAAGTTGTGGCTTTGGGACTAGAGATAGAGCAAAGCACCAGTTCAGACAGCTGCAGCATTTTTGCAGACTTCTGTTTTTAATTGAAGCTAATGAAAGGTAGTTAGGGTGCAATGCTTGACCTAAGTCCCAGCACTTCCAAAAAGCATAACCAAATGGGTATAACAGAGAAAACTGCAAATTGGCACATAAACTTTGATGGCCAAGTTAATGAACAGCACAAACACTCATTATTATATGAAGGTGGAAGATGCAATTAATGTTCCAGTGGCACAGAACAATTCTAGTAATTAAGAAAATCTTTCTCTGATTTTAAAGCATAGTGCCAAATGTAGTAATATCTTTCTTGTCTGGAAGGTTAATCTGGAATGTTGCTTGTGTGTTGTCCATAACTTGGCTACAGGGCACTGAAAAGCTTCTGGTTTAGACTGCCTGGGTTCTGTCTAGGTTTTTAGTTTTGAGCATTATTTGTTCTGAAGGTGGAGAGTTTGTGCAGAGCCAACAGTACTCCAAACCGATCCAGTACACTCCTTCAAGTTCAGATTCCCCAATATTCCTCCAAACGAGATGGTGGGTAAATCTGTGAATAGTTCAGATCATCACCGAGGTCCTAAACCTGTTTCTCACTCAGTTAAACCGGTTGTCCAGACTAACTCTGTAATTAATGTATAACACTAGCATTTCCCAAATATGAAAGAGATCAGATAACTTTTTCTCTAACCATCCGTGAAAACTCTGAGAAGACCAGCAATACCATTTCTCAATTCTTTTAATTTGGTTACCCTTTCTGTCAATGCAGAGAGAACAAAAAAAATAAATAAAAAAAAACCCAAAACCATTCTGCCTGCTGAGAAGATTAAACATTACTCGTAAAGGACCTTGTCCAGCTAGGACTTCAAAATGTTTTTACAAAGTTATGGCACATAATAAAAGATGCTGCATTGGCTACATAGCTGGGATATTAGGAAAACTAGTTTCTGTTTAATATGTTTGTTTGAGTGTATTTTCAAAATTGCCGAAATAGGCATAAAATTAGTTTCTGTAAAAAGATATATTCCTACTCTTCTCTCATTTCCAAGTGTAAATCAGCTAGAGGAACTACAGAAAAGTAATAAAAACTCTCCCCAAGAGAAGTGAATATATTTAACCTCTGCAGCAAAGTCCCTTTCAGCCGACTTTGGAAAGGGAACCAGGTTCTGTTACCCTGCTTGTGCAATACTGCGCCTCGCTTCAGTCTGCAACCAGTGAGCAATTAGGCCACAGACACAACGAAGTGGAAGTATTGCACAAGTTGATTGCTATATGAAGAAGCATATGCTCATGCATTATGAAGACGAAAATCATTCTCGCTAAAGGCAAATCAACTGTAGCCTTGAAACAAAACAGAAAATAATTAAAGTTTTTTGCCGGACAGAGTATATCATGTATTTTAAGACAGTCACATAGTGCAAGCTCTTAAAAGTAATTATACACGTACATCTATTTATAGGGAACTTAAAACTTCAGTGTCTCTCAAGCATACCATCCCCATGAGCAGTCAGCCAGCTCATTTCAGAGGAACAGTATATCCTATAGGAATCAACCCACAATAGTAGTGTACAGGACAAAAGATCAACTTCAACTACAAATACTCAACTGGAATATGAGCCGTTCCTCAGTTTCTTTCTCTTTTAGAAAATAATAGAAGTTCACTGTGGAGAAAATTGTCAACAAAAATCAATTCCAGCTAAAGAAGCTTTCTAATTTTCAGTATCTATCTTTCTGCATCTTTCTGGGTCTATACGACTTCTCTTACCATTTCAACACTGCTCCAGCAGTTAAATTGGCACAGACCAGTTCTCTTAAGGCAGGCAAGAGAGGCTTTTTTTTGAAAATGTCCCTTTTTCCATTCAGCTACTTCTCCTTTGTTCTCATGAGTCTCTCCTTTTCAACTTTTTATACTTTGAGTTGAGGAGGAATGGGGTGGCTGGGGTTATTTTTAGAAGGACTGATTCAGTCTTTTATGCTTCCCTATTCCCATCACACTGAGGTGAGTGCTGGTTATTAGTGCAGTACGATGTCTGGCATACACCACAACAATGTGTTTACAGCATCCCCTGAAACTACCTTTGTAATTTGCCAAAGAAAAAAGACCCACACATTTAATTAGAACATTGTGGTTTCTTTTTAATGAGTTAGATTCATAATTCAGAATCTATTTTAAATCAGTATTTAGCACGTTCTTTCCTTCCAGATTCAGGGATATTATAATTTATGTCTGAAGGCTTTCTTAATCACTTGCATGACGAAGGAGATCATATCAGTTTTGTCAATAACCTCAACCAGTGTGAAACTAGAGGAAGGAAGAGAGGCAGAAAGAAGCACTGAAACAGAAGTTATTTCTTAGTCTGCAGTATTCATTAATATTTTAATTCATTTTTGTTCTCAGCCAGTTGAGTGGAATTCATTTTATTTTTATATAGCTTCTTAGTGCACAAATCCGTCTCTCTGGATTTCACTTACACTTAATTTATAACCTCTGGGCCAGGCTTTTCTTTCACATCCATCTTGTGCTGGGGAGCTGCATTAATTTCTGTGGATTTACTCCCAATTTCAAATGAAAGAAGAATGGATCTTCCCTTCATTCCCTCTCCATTAGAGCAGAGAGTGAGCAGCAGCTGTGCTCCCGCTTATGCTCTGCAGGGAAACATCTTCTAATTCTGTCTAACACAGCAAGGTAGATATAAGACCCAGCAACAGTGTTACTCCATTTAAATAGGAATTACAGAGCTATTAAGAACAGACAGCTGTGCAAGGTGTTGCTTGCTTTGGTAATTACACATTCCTGTTTGCTGTGAATGTCACATTCAGAACAGTTCATCCCACTTAGCAAAGGATCTATCTCCATTGCATTCATAGTACACGAGAGAATCAGTTCTTCTCCGCTGGGGTTTTCTCTCTTGGTCCCCCTCACCAGTCAAAGGCCATATGAAAGCTAATTCTATTACCAGATATAAGGAAAGCCCCCTGGCTCCCATGATTGTCTTCAAGTAGCTCACTCATTGATCTTGTTTACATCTAAATGCTGCAATCTTGCACAAGGCTTGCTCTTAGTCGTTTGTATCAGAATAAAACATGTTCACTTCCCAGTCACTTTGGACCCCACTATTCTTCAATAAAACCAATCTGACTTAAAAATCAGATGTGGAGAGATGAACAATATTCATGGGGAGTGACGTTCTCCATCTGTATTTCAGTTAAGAAATGCCGCAGCATTATACCTGGGCAGATTGAAAGATAAAAAATAAAGACAGAAATTAAACTTTCTCTTATAGATTTGTTGTGCACCCCGGTATAAACCCACTGAGAAACCTGAATTACAGTCACAGAAAACCTGTCCAAAACCATGCTTGGGCATAGCTGAAGAGCTGAAAACAAGAGGAAGCTTAGGGAGCAGCTCAATATAGGGTCTGATTAGAGTATACCTATAGTTAGTTCATAAATCTGCATATGCTGGCTGAATTTAATAAAGACATGTTTTCTAAGATTCAGCTGTGGTGTTTTTACTTGACATGAAAACTAGAAGCTCACATATTAATTGCTTTAAACTGTTCAAGATGCTGAACATCATGTACAGCTTAGCGTGTGTTGCTTCTTACAGGATTTGCTATTGCTAACTTCTGTGAAAGTTTTGAAATGGCTCCCACCTGAGTTAAGAAAATGGAAAGTCATGATTTAAGACAACTGCAGCTAGGCAGCTTGACTGCCTGTCAAGCAGAATAGGTTTGCAGTACTGCAGTGGTCTGGAACTGATCTTGTTCTCCTTTTTAAAAGATGAAAAATATGTAAATGTCTTTGATATATATGATAAACCCAGGATATTAGCAATCTTTTACTTCAGTGTAATGTTCTTGTAATAAGTGTTTTCCATGGTCAGTGAATAAAAATGGTGCAGGCCATTAATTTCCTTTCAGCTTATTAAAAAAAAAGTCTAGCTATGCAAGAAGATCAAAATATACAATAAAACAATATTTGACATGAACTGCTAGAAAGTTTTCTGATAAGATATTAGATTTACCCCAGATTCTGGAAAAAGGAAATAAATATTCATCATGAGCTATCTGGAGGTAACTCGGACAAACCCAGTCACTCATTTCCTCTTGGTGGCAGTCAAAAACCTAATTTTAGCTTTATACACCCCCACAGAGTCTAGCTGATTTCAGCGGGGCACTGCAGAGGGCAGAGCCCTAACCATTATGTCAGCACTAGACTGTCAACTTAGTATATTTATTAACATGAGCCTCCTGGATATATTCTGTTCTCTGCAGAACTTAGTGATTTGTGTCTGTCTGAGGAAAACAAACAAATAAACATAAAAATAAAATGGGTAAATTTAGTCTAATCAAGGAAAATAGTCTCTGAGACTCTCTCCTCTGAGTCACATTTCCACATGTCCTAGTAACTAGCATCAGTTTTTTTTAAGCATGTATTAATTGCATCATTCTTTTCCTAAAGTAGGAATCATGACTGAAAGAGTTCTCTCTTCCCGACAAAGACTGGTCAGGCTTCACAAACTTAGAGATTCACTGTTCTGTTGATATTCCTGCATTCCCTCCTGCCACACGCCATGTCTGCACCTTACCCCCTTTGCACTGCAGCATGGTGCAAGGTTGCAGCCCATCTGCTGCTCTCCCTGAGCAATTGTGCCTTTTGGAGCCGGGGGCATTGCTCTGCCATAAGTGGGGGATATACACAGCCAACGTATTGTAAGAAAGCTTTGCGCTCAAAGGGGCCTTGGCTCACTCCCTAGTGTGACCTGTGTCATGGGTGTTCCCTCACACCTGTCCCATGGGTGTTTTATAATCTCATGACATGATTCAACCTGGTATAAAATATATGGCTTACTGACGTGAGCCGTCATGGTGAGGCTAACATTTTGGGAAATTAATATGTTAAGAAATCTGTGAGTACCAGGTGGCTTGAAAGTAAGGTTTGTATGTTTATGAGAGCTTCTTCATATGTTCTTGCTTATACTTCAGGAAAGGGTTACATAAGGAACCAGAAAACCTCATGGAATTTTGCCAGAAGCAACATAGGACATTTTTTGTCACTGCAGTTACCATAGATAGTGATTGGACAGAGATTAATTCCTCAAAACACATTATACCAATTGTATGTATATAGATAGATAGATAGATATGATTATGGAACAGAGAATCTGTGGCTGCCCCATCCCTGGAGGTGTTCCAGGCCAGGCTGGATGAGGCTTTGGGCAACCTGGGCTAGTGGAGGGTGTCCCTGCCCATGGCAGGGGGGTTGGAACTAGATGATCTTTAAAGTCCCTTCCAACCCAAACTATTCTATGATTCTATATGTATTTTTCCAAATTTAACTTTTATTTAAAACATTTCTTACTGTAAAATGGAGTGTGATATAATCTTGGGTTGGTGCAATGCTGAGCACTGTGGTGAGCCAGCCTATCTGGCAAACAGGTAGGTAAATGAGCAAAACGACATCCTCAGTTACAGCTTGGTGTTGTTTTGCCTCTGTGTTTTCATAGTCTTACTCTACACAATTTCTTGGTGTTTTATTATCCAAGTGAAACTGCTACAGAAGTCGTCCAGTACATGAACATATCCAGCTCAACATGCCTTTTAGAATTTGTGTAGATAAATTGGGCTTTTATAGAAAAAATGTTTGGTAATCTGTGTGTAGCAAGCATTAAAAAGAGCTTTCAGAAAACTCTTGATTCTCTGTCAGTATCCATATCGTCAGGTTTTAATATGCTGTGGGAAACAATTTCCATATCTGTTCCATTGAAGTTTAGTTTTCGATTTGCAGAACATAAATTTATCCCAGCATGTTTTTACTGAAAATGTAGGGGGTTTTCTGCCCTCACCCTTAACACAGAACACTCTTTTTTTCTCTGAAAAGAGAAAAATGATGTCAGATTGGGCCCATACTATCTGACACTGATATTTTCTGTCCTTTTCCATGACTGGTTCTCTTGTAAGCAATGCCACACAAAGTGAATCAAACCAAACATTAAAATACAGGCAATCGCAATGTATTCCTTCCAAGCTTCCAGCTCACATCTCGTTTTCTCTGTTCCTGTCTATTCATTTGTAAATTCTTTGTCTCTCTTACATGCCAGTGTTTGTTGCTGTCACTTAGGAAATAAATAGGAGTGAAAAAATTTCTGTGTGCACTGGCTATGCAGAATGCCTTCTATCTGAAGCACATATTGGCTCTCCAACCTTGCTGTATGCAAGTGTATCATGATATTGTATATATTTATCCTCAATACCCCTGAATTTTACATCTCCCTCTATTCTGCAGATGGGAATTAGAGGTATAGAAATAGTAAGAGTTGGATCTGCCAAAGGAACTTAGTATCAAAATGTTCTAGCAGCCATATCAGGGTGTAAACCTCAAATTAGAGTCTCCACTCACGTGTTGCCTAGCCCTAGAAACACATAAAGTCCCTAGATAACTAAGTTTGTACTAGGAAGGTCACTAGATACCTGAGTTTTCCTGAGGATGCCCCAAATCATCCAAGCCTTTCCAGTGCCAAGTAGCTAGGATCTTGAGACAAAATGGGATACAGAAACTGAATGCTTCTCCAAGTATTTTATATAGCTGGGCTTCACAAAGTGTTCCTAGATAAATCTAATGAGAGTGCTGAGCAGAGAAGATGGTGATGGTAGTCTTGATCATGGAGCCAACTCAGGCATGCCAATACCAGTGCCACTGTTAGTGCCTGGTAATATCTCTACGTTAAACAGAGACCAAGTGAGATTTATCATAGGACAAGACTAACAATGCATTGTCAAACGCCTTTAGAGATCCAGAGCAGAAAATATATTTTAGCTGCTAAGATCCCAGGTAAAATGTATATGCCACAGAGTTTACCAATTTCAGGACAAAATACTAAATCTAAAACTTTCATAACGCCATCAGATCACTTACATTTCAGTCTTAGCACCAGAGAAAAAATCTGGTGTAGCTATATAGCTGAGTGCTTCAAAGTTTGAGGAATAGCATAACACTGCCTGAAATTATGAGAAACTGGGGAAGGCGAAATCAACCCTCATAATCTTGCAACTTCAGCATATTTTCCTATGCCTTATAAATCTATACCCAAGACATTTTCACTATGGTAAAAGTACTCCATGCATACATATAAGACAGTGCCACCTCCCTCACATATTCTTTTCCCTGTTCTTTAATGAACAGTAAAATGTTTAAGTGTTCTTTAGAGCATCATGACTGACATTTGTACCTCACCAGTATTGCTTCAGTTCTCCACAAATTCAGGCAGATGTACATGTAATGATTACACTCCCATTGGATTCTCACACTTTGCTTTTAAACTGCAATTAGAGAGTCAGCTTTTCCTCTGAGATAAAGCTGAGCATCAGGAGAATAATCTTTGGCTCTGTGCAGGTGTCCTGTCCTATAAAGGAAACATTCTCCATATTTAGGAACACTGGTCTGGTGTGTGTTCAGAGAAAAAAAATGACTGGAAAAAATCTTTCATTGCAGTTTTCAGTGAGAAAAGCACAGTTCAGTTTTTTTTCAGACATATATGAAATTATATACTTAACAAAAATAATTTGAATTTTCAGTTGGATTAAAAATTACTTTTTGTCTCCAATTTAAAGATAGAAATTACTTTTTATCTCTCTATTGTCCAGTTTCTCTCTCAAATTTCCATTCTCAAGAGCTTGTACCTCTGTCTCGGGTTAGACATGGAAAAAAAAAATGTTTGCATCTTTTTAGGATTGACCAAATACAGACTTTCTCCTGTTAATGTTAAACTTGCATGAGATACCTTATGAACTCTTCCCCTCTTGCACCCTGCTCTGTGAGTCAGTAGCATGATTATGTTGAATGGAGGAGGACTGCTGATTATCATTCAAAAGGGAGGATTTGAGCCTCTATCAAAATGTGTTTTCACAATCTAGATGAATCTCCATTCCTGATCAGGAATGTATTTTTAACAAATTTTTCCCTGGCTATATTCCATATAAAAGAGAAATGGTAGATTATTTCCTGTACAATAAAGTCATGTTGAAGAGTGGGATGCAATCCTACTTTTGAATTCCTAGAGTCTCTGAAATGAGAAGTATCTTATGCTTTTCCCCCTTACACTAATGCACTGTTTCCTGTTAACCCTAATTTACCTTGATTTTCTTTCAAGTCTTTTTCTTGCTGGATATGGTTTGCAGTTCTTTATATTTATGTCTTTCATCAGGGGGCAACAAAGAAAGAATCAGAAGATTAAAGTAGGGTTTTTTTGTTTTGATTTTTATAACTCAGCATTAGAACCTGAACTAGTCACTAGATGTCATTCTAACACATCAAATAATTTATTTGAAATTATGCATTTTTCCACCATAGATGCTACCTACCTGTCTTTTCAGTTTCCATTTAAAGCTAAATGCTTACTCTACTGTAGTCTTTATTCATTGCAGCTGCAGTTAATTCAGTGTTGTGACAAAAAAAATGTATTAAAATGTTGGATCTGAGTGATTGATAGGACAAGCAAGTCCTACATTAAGCTGAGTTGTCTGTAGAGTCTCACTAAATAATCAACTACTGAGCTCACAAAATTTCAAAGATTTAATAAATTCTAGCATGTTTGAAAATGTGTTATTTGTTATTTCTTTATTATATCAGCCATCCCAGGAAATCACTAGAGCAACGTTATGCAACTTAAGTGAATAGTCACAGGATATGATGCCCAAACAGATTTATTTTTTTCTGCAGAAATAATCATTCAATCTCTTTTAAAATTATGGATATCAGAGGAATTAAACATCATTACGTTGTACCATCATTCTGCGGATGGAGGGGCACTGCCAGGGGTGTAATAGCAGGGAATGCTGGAGGGTGTCCAGTTTTAGCTCACTGGAGGAGGATTCTCTACTCGCTGCCTCCTTTTGTTCTTTGATCCCTAGGGTTCTTCCTCCGCTTGTTGGTATTTTGATGTGGGTGTGATGGCCTAAGACATGGACCTGACAGTAACAGGTCAGCGTGTACCGGATACAAGATTGAAGAGGATGAAGACAGGCACAAGGTCAGCCCATTGTTATTGTCTTTTCTTTTTTTTTTTTTGTTTGTTTTTTTTTTCTGTTTCTTCTTCCCCTTTCTTTCAATCATCGTTTGTTTCCCTTTGAAGTCTCTGTGGTATAAGACAGCGATTTTCCAGGTAGATCTAGTCAATATTGCAGTCATTAAATTCTTTGAGTTTTCCTCCTATTGAAACGTTACCTTAAGCTCATGCATGTGGCTGGATACTCTCTTTACTCTCTTTGCTGAAGAAATTCCTGCCCTTGTTTGCTCAGGGCTCTTTACAGGAAATTATCCTCTACTACCCATTCAGTAGGAGAAAATATGTGAATCCCCAGTCCATGTTGATCAAAACCAGTTATTTTAAATCAACTAGTCAATGAAAGAAGTCTCAATAAACAACAGGTTTTGACTGAGGTAACCTAGGCAGGGATCCTAGAAGCTCTTAGTAGAGAGGCGGGGAGTAGAATGGGAAAGGGAAGAACACCTGAGGGCAGTCAAAACTCCATCTGATGTGGATCAAGAAGGGAACAGCTGCCCACAGAAAATGTGGAGACAAAATTCTTTTAGAGATAATTAATATAAAAAATGTTTGTAAAATTCAATTTAATCTAGACAAAACCCAGCTTGTTACATGCACCAAAAGTGAACTGAAATAAGTAAGCACAGTGAGAAATTCACACGTTGAGATCTTGCTTCCCCATGTTTTGTTCCGGGCGGATCTTATGACCAATTAAATCTTCTTCCTGGTAATCCATGGACTACTGTAGCAGAAAAGAGTGGCAGAAATGTTAAACTATGGGTAGAGTCTCATAAACAGTCGTTCCCATGCAATTAACTTCTAAGATATTATATTGCATATTGTTCTACAAGTGAACACAATTTGTATGAACAGATGACCAAAACAATTAAAAAGAATCCCTAGTAAGGGTAATGAAGCTTATACTAGCTTATATGGAATCTCTGAATCAGTGCAATTTTAACTTGATAACTTAGTTAGATCTGTATATATACACTTAAACACATTTTTATAAAACATTGCAAACCTACAGTGTGACACCTGATGGTTTACAGCTCTCTAGAAGGTCCATGAAGTTAGTTGCCTGCAGAACAATTTCTACACTGAAAGTTGTTTACAATTTTTTTTAATGGAGGACATGGCAGCAAACTAAAAGCTTTGCATTTCTATCTAGTTCTTAATTTGTTCAATCTCTCCTTTTCCATGAAGATTATATTGATGGCAGGATTTTGTTGACACATGATAAAGGAGGTGAAAGAGCAAACACTGTTGCAGTAAGGGAAGGTGAACTTCTAGTCTGTTCATATTTTATGTAGAAACTCAAAACTTTTACTTTAATAATTTTTATAATAGAAATTAGCACAAATTTACTGTTGACATTAGCTCACTGGTAGATTTGTCTCAAACCAGAGAGGTGCAAAGACCTTACTCATGCATACAGCTAATTCTTCTTTTCAAGAATTCCTATTTCTAAATATTGTCAGACACAGAGTTCTCCTGACCTCCCTGTTAGAGGTTGCTTCTAGTCACTGAAAATGGAGTATGAGGTTTCCTCTCATCTTCACTTCCATGGATTTTGTCTGGGGGACGTGGGGTAGATGCTGCATTTCCTGAAACAGCATGACAGTAATGTATGATCCTCCTGCACATCTGGAACGTGTATTCTGAATTTTGCCTTCTTGACATGGGACCCAGCCTTTCTGGAACATACAGAAACATTCTCCATACAACCTGAAGCAGTTCTTTGTGTGGGTCAGAGGGTTGAGCAGGGGTTGATCTTTAAACTCTCATTATGATTTTTGTTGTGTATGACAGAAAACTGATTGGCCAGGAAGAGCCGATGCCCAGTTCTGCACAAAATTGCCTTAGTTGAACCACTGAAATATTTCAGAGTTGTAACTGTAAGAGTTACAAAAATGAGATTCCATTACATAAAAATGTTTCTCATGCTTCTTTGGAAAGGGGACAAAGGAACAGAAAGTCTGAATGCAAGAACTACAAAGAAGAAAAATAAGTCCTTCAGATACAGTGAAATGTTTTTGTCTCACAACCTTTCAATGAATGACTTGCACTAACACAGTTTGAAACCAGCAACATTAACTCTCTTAAATTATTCTTTCTTAAGTAAATTCTTTCTTAAGTCATAGCTTCTCTTTGATACAACACTCATAATCTTATTGAAAAATTTTTTGGATTAAATTATCCTCCTAACAGCAGTTATCAGAAGCTACACAGGAATCAAAGAGCTTAATTACAGAATTTTCCAATGAAAGATAGTAAAATTGTTGCATAGTTTTATGTTTTTATTTGTCACCCTTTGTCAATTTTATGTTGGCAGCAAAATTATTATTCCCCCGACACTTCAATTTCAGCAATTTATAAATGGTATCTCAAAAATATTGCATGTTGAATTTATAAAATCCATCAGTGCAGAGCTATTTGAAAAAAAAATAATCATTGCAAGCAATAGTCATGACCTATTGGCAGATAAAAACTTTATTCTTCTGTGGAAGAGAAATTCTCTGTTAGGGTAATTCAGGGCTTTATCTAGCAATTGTAGAAGTGTACGATATTTTTTTTTCTTTCTACCTATACAAAGTTAAAGCTAACTAAGGGCTTAAATGGAACTCTGACATGCACATGGTATTCTTCAGTATGATCAGATTTTCCTGTTTTGAGCCATTTTTACATCCCTGTTACAGAGATGCTTCTGGTGTAGCTGTACCAACATAGTTGTGTTGGAGAGATGCAACATTTGCAGAAAAAAATATTTTTCACCCATTTATTTCTTCTACCTCTCCAAGGTCTGCAAGGCAGTAAGTCTTACTATAAGCTGTGAGGGTGGTGAGGCACTGGAACAGGTTGCCCAGAGGAGCTGTGGATGCCCCATCCCTGGAGGTCTTCAAGGCCAGGCTGGATGAGGCTTTGAGCAACCTGGTCTAGTGGAAGGTGTCCCTGCCTATGGCAGGGGGGGTGGAACTAGATGATCTTTAAGGTTCCTTCCAACCCAAACCATTCTACGATTCTATGGTTCCATGAAGCACAGCGGGCAATGGCATTACTTTGCTGACCAGCTGATACAATTCTAGGGTTTAGGCCAACATCGACTAGTTTGAGTGCTGTAGAAAGAAGTGATATTTCTCCCCAGTCCTAGCAGATGAAGCCATGTATCAGAATCCTCATACTAAGAACAGCAATTCAGGCCTTTATCATAGGCAAATATTTCCTATGTTGTCAATGCTAGTCAGACAATGTAAAGTTTACTCGTGCAAGGTGGTTTAAAGACTTGGGCCAGGGCTTGAGGGAGACTTTAGTGTATAAATCAGTTTCCACTGGTTTGTTTTACATAAAGTGTATGTGAGTGCATGTGTGTGAAAACTTCAGGACTTTTGATCTTCCTCCTGTGCATCTGAGAACTAGTCAGTCTCTTGGGCTACATATATAATTGCCAAAAATATTGTTATTTGTAATTAATGAGCATATGAAAAGATGGCTGGTTATAATAACTCACCTCAGAGTACTCTGTGGGGTTGTTAAATTGCCTTGAGACCTGCTGATGATGTTCATTATATGATTGCTGCAGCCCAAGGGATTGGGGCTCACATCAGATTATGTCTTCATTTTGTGGATTCACAGTGGTAAATGTACCTTCACTGAACACGAGGAGACTGAAAAAAATGCCATCTAAGAGGAAAATGCCAAGGACAGGGAGGAACTTTAGCTCATACTTTGGGTTCGCCACTAAGATTTTTTTTCATTAAGTGTCTAGCTTCCATTAAGTTATCACCTGAACAGCCATGCACTTTTTGTTGGTTTTATAAGAAACTGAACACTGCAGCTCATTCCAACCCTTTGCATCCTATTGGAAGTCCCTTATCTCCCCCTTCCTCCACTCCCTTGCGTCCTCCCTTAGCTTATTCTTCATGCAAGGAGATTTGAGTGTACCCTGTCTCTCTGTATAATTATCCTCTACCTCCTCAGCTCTGCCAGATGGATATTCCCCCTACACATATGTTAGTCTATATACCCTCTCTCCCGCCTTTCCTTCTTCTACAGTTCTGTACTTAATGAGAGCTGGTTCTGGAAGGCAATCTAGAAGTTCACCTACTCACTTTCGAGTGATTAATTGTAGCAACTCAGTAAAAGAAGGCACAAAATAGCTATGCAGTGGATTTTCCTTTTTGTAGAACAGCAGGAAAAAGCAATGTAGATTATTTCTAATGGAGCTACGATTACTGTTCAAGGTTATGCAGCCATAAAGGTTGTCAGGCTTGATCAGTTAAAAGTGTGAGCAGCTTTTCAAAAAAATGGTAACTCTTAGGCTTAAACCAAAGACCCAGCATGCTAGGAAGGACCTTGTCACATCAACAGGGCAGTAGTTAGATGGTAAGGTTCCCTCCAGGAGTGTGCTGGTTCAGGGCCTCTGTCCTAGTATAGGCTGTATGACAAACGGAGAAAGAATCGTAGGATAAAACATAACACTGGTTGACTGGGCAAAGGAAAACTTACTTGATAGCTGGGGAAGTACCTCTAAAGCAAAGTATCATACATTTGGCTTCTGTGTATGTAAAAATGATCCCTGTCATAACAAAGGGAGAGGAAGAGCCTTCATAGTGCAGCTGCTTTCCTGTGCAAAGCGCTTGCCTTCTATTTGACTAGAAACTTGCATGAGAAACTCATTTAACCACTGGCAGAGGGAAAAGGAAGGACGCAGTACACCCAGTGGTAGTCTTTAGCCACCTGAAGACTTCAGCTGCTGTTACTCAGCACTAAATTTTCTCTGACAACAGAGACAAAAAAATCACTGCTGTTTATTGTAAGTGTAGCTTTCCGCTGCTTCTGCTGGAGGAAGGCACTCGCTGCCTGTCACCACGTTGTGCTGCAGAGCTGAGCTCTGATCTCCCCCTCCGAAAAGGGGAACCCCAGCGTGCACACACCCACCTCACACCACCTCATCCCAGACAGAGACAGCCATCAACGCCGCACCTACAGCACCTTTTATCGGCCTGGTGGTGTCTGCAGAGTGCCAGATTGTTCAACTGTGTAAGCTGAAAGTGCTTTAAACTTGTCTCTTGGGTTTTGCACTAAGTTGGCTCAGGGTACTTACAGCTGGTTACAGCCGAAGGGCCCCTCGCTGCCTTTGGCAGAGAACTACTCTTTTCCAGCTAGGAGCAATACCTGACAAACTGGGGGCTGACTCAGTGTGTCCAAAAAGTTGTCTCTGGTGCATTAAGAAGCCACCCATAAAGGAAGTGTCAACTATCTCCCCACACCTTGAGGGGTCTCATTACAGCCAGGCAGAAGCTGATGAAAGAGCCAAGCCTGCAGCACCTGGGTGTAAATGCCACGCTTTAGGCACTGAGCCATTTGTCCTCTGTTTCACTGAGAGTGTTTTTAAAATACATTTATTCTGCAAAAACTGATTTAAATTTTTAAAAATCCAGAAAGCTGAAAACTGAAGGCTTTGGTTCATGGGTCCGTAGCTCAAAATTAATTGCTAAAACTGCTACCACAATAAGATCAGTTAATGAGGGCTCTCTGGTTCCTTGAGCACTAGAGGACACGATCATCTGACTTTGCTGTTTGTATACTGCAATGTATTGAAAATAGAAAATACAAGTTACACATGACAAAGTATTGATTAATTGTCTCCAAAAAAACAAAAAGACAAAACAGCATTAACCAATTATACGAATCGTTAAAAGACAGACTCATGGAAACAACATTTTCTTCTTTTGCAATTTTGTTTGGAACAGCAGGCTGTGCTCCTGAATTAATTTTACAGCTGAGACACAGCTAATCCACAAATAAACCTGTCACAGTTGGTGGGCATAACAAAGGAAGTGCTTGCCAATAGGCGCACATGACATCTGGAGCTTGAAGACATTTTCACAAGGAAGAGTATGTTTGGTAATGTATTAAAACTTCAGGAACAGGCCCCCACAGAAACATTTAGCCACAGAAGTCCTTACCTACTCTAGACCCCCATGAAAAGCACATACTCGTAGCACACCTGCAAATATGAGAAAAGTGATTTTTATTATTCAACTGATATAACATGGTGTACAAAAAGGTGAAAAGTCATGCTTTTCTTATTCTTTAAGTGAATTTCTTCTACAGAGAGAAATTAAATTATAGACTAATTTTAATTTCAGTGTGCTGCTACTGAAATCTTGTTGTCAATAGATTAAATATTCAAGTACAGAAGTCTTCCAGTTTGAACAGTATGGTGTTGTGTGTAATGCAGGTGAGATCCTGGCCATTTTAAAGTCATTGGCTTATCTCCTGCTGTTTGCAAGGAGAGCAGAATGTGATCCTGCATATTAAGGTCCACGTGAAAACTGAAGCTCATAGGTGTAAGAGGAATTTACCCTGGAACACCTGAAGGTATTTAATTTCCAAGAAATTTGGAAATATCAAGAGTTTCACATCTGAAAAAGTAAGTTCATTCCCATCCTCTCCCTGTCTGATAGAAACTATGCCAACCAGGAGACTAAGCTCAGTGTGTGAGTGCTGCCACTGTTGTTACACTCAGGCAATGTCAGACTTTTTTAACAACCATAGGCCAGTTCAAAGCCCTGTCCTTAGCGTGGAGATAAGGAAGAAATGAGTCACTAGCAGCATCAGTCACCTAGCTCCTGTATGTACCGCTCTCTTTGTTAAAATGACATTCAGACAAACACTTGAGCACACGCTAATTTAAGTAATGACCTTAATAGAATGATTCTCGTGCTTAAACATTATATGCATAATGAAGTGCTTTGAGAAGTAAACCTGTCACCCAAAGAAATAAGTATGAGGTGATTTTAAAAAGTCAGTGGTTAGTAGTTTCTCAAGCAAAAAAGATTTTTGTGTTGGTCAAACTATACAGAGTTACACATCCATAGAACAGATTCATTCTCATTATGTATGACTAAATTAAAGCCATTTGAGAATGGCTAATTATAGTCCCATTAAAACTATGTGTTCCACATCATTTAAGGAAAAATACAAAAGGATACCAGTAACTTGAAATTTAATGACAGGAAAGAAATTCTTAGTTTATATGGGAATAAACTGCTAATAAGGATTTTCATGTGAATAAATTGATGTTTTAATGCTAATTATTTCAGTACAATGTGTACTGTTAACTGCATGTAAGGAAGCAACTATAACTTTAAGTGTACAGGTCTTTGCCCAGTGGTCTGGAAAATGCGCTGCATAGTCAAAATCATGAGCCAACTCTGTAAAACATTTTGGTATTGTATCATGGGATGAACTGTATGATTGCTAGTAAACTTGTATAAGTGTCAGAGCTCAGTATCATTTTTGTATTGCTTTGACAAGGCTATGCCTGCAACCCACAACATTTATAGCAAGCTAAAATTTTAAAAATCCGATCCTGAATACTGTCATTTCTACTTATTGAGAAGTTTGTATTAGATTTATAACTGCTCTGCCAATAGCATTTATGCAATAAAATACTGTTAACGATGTTAAACATTTGATATTGGCTTTAGCAAGTTCAATTTCAACATATTTGAGTGCTTGTTGCCTTTACAGCTTTCCAATCGAGGTGATCCAACCTCCAGTTCAGCTTCTGGAGCAGCACTGGAGTAACGTAACAGACAGCTGCAGAAATGCTGCTTTTTGAAGGAGAAGGTGCCAGTGATGAACATCTCGCTGAGTCCCAGCTATAGTACAAACTCTTTGAAAACCTCTGTGATGTCATTGTTTGACATTCACTTCAATATATTCTAAATCCATGCTTACATAATAGTTTATGAAAGAGCATTTTAAAAATGTCAGAATTTTATAGGCAAATCTAGTCAATTCAATTATTTTGGCAGTGGAAAACCTGGATCTGAGGAGAAAAATACTGATCTCTAAATTATTTTTTGGTGTTCTCATACAGTAAACTAGAAGAATTTTATCTGCTCACTGCAAGATGAACCCTTATCCTCCTGGTAAATAAAACTCAAGTTTCTGGTTAACTTGATGAAGAGTCTCTTTAGGAGAAATTGTAACAAATTTGTATATGTTAATAGTCATCTCTCTGATCATGAAAAAAGAAATTCTCATAGAACACATGTACTATCCAAATGCATCAACATGGAAATTAAAAAAAAATTGACTCATCCAAATTAATTGAAAGATGTTGCTTCTTGCTCCTCTGGTTTCTTTTGTTGCATAAAGTAAAATGATTTTGCTATTCTCATTTGCTGATCTTTTTTGTTCAGACATCAGGACTGCTGCCTCTTTTTGCTGTCTTAGCAGCCTTAAATTGTAATGCAATGAACCAGGACTATTTCCTTTCATTTTGCAAAGAAACTGGAAAAAAAATTAACACCTACACTATCCGCATCTAGCTAATAAAAAGTCTTGTTGATAGAGCATTAGCCACTTAACTGGCAAAAGACATTGGTGTGCATCTTACAGTTTCTCAGCTTTAAACAGCAAATTGAAGCAGTCTCCTAAAATGCTTGGTTTCTGTCACCAAAGGAAGCATTCAAACCTTCTGGTCATCTGAGGCACACAAGTGTAGCAGGAGGCCTTAAATTACCCCTCAGAAGAGTGTCTGTGGAAGAAAATTTGGAGAATGGTCCAAACCTTAGGAGAAAAGTATCGCACATTTGTAATGCCTTATTAGATTACTAGACCCTCTGGTTGTTATCAGGTGGTGATCAGTTAATTCTGTGCAAAGAAGCTGTAAAAGATATAAAAAAGCATAAATCACTATAAAATAAGACATAAGAATCATAAAATAGTGGGTTCCTCTTCTTTCTTGTGGCTAGTGTCTTCTCCAAGCAACTCTCAGTTTGCGTAAGCAACTTAGATGTCAAGGACATCCATATCTTTTCTTGCTTTTTAAGTGAACTGTTTAAACAGTTTCTTGTAAAGAGCAGACACTATTGCTCATAGAGTTTCTCCTCTGAGGAAATCAAGTGCTTCTTTTTTTCTTGCATAGGTTTCTCAAGATAAGTGTCTTCTACCCAGGTGTATGAAGTGATGCATGAAGATGTATGAAGTGCTTGCTAGATGTATGGAGTGCTTGCTAGATGTATGAAGTGATAACATACCCCAGGCTCAACTCCAGAGGGCAGAAGTCTGTAGGAACTCAGAAAAGCTTTCTCCTCCTTAGAGAAAGAGTTAGACTTCCAAAATAGTTCACTACAGGAAAGTTTTTCAGATTTTCAAAAGACGTGTGCTTGTCTGCTTATCCCTATTACAAATAAAACGCATCACAGCAAAGAGAGCCTCCATTTATAGTCATAAAACTCAATAGTATGAAAAGACTGAGAAAGAAAATAGAATGAAGGTTTTGCTCATCTGTTGCAGCAAGAGTGGCTTTTGATGTTTCTCTTTGAAGAAATGCATAAACCAAATTTCAAATGAGGAAGGTAAGTACATAAATTGTGCTTTTCTAAGTCAAAACTAAGTAGCACATTCTTTTCAGAAAAGTAATTGTAGGATTATGAATGTCTCCAAAAACATAGATTCAAAGCAGCATTCTGTTTGCTATTCATTATGTTAGTCCTTCAGTTTTCTTTATTTAAATTCATATTCTAAATTTTATTCCTGTCCATATGATTTGGGTGTTCATTGTATAAGCAAAAGGTCAATCCGTTAAAGTTATTTGCATATCACAACAGCAGACTGAGCACAAGACTCAAATGATGAATTTTAATCTAGAGGAACATAAAACATATCAGTGGGTACTGAGCTAAATCCAAGTTTAGCTTTGGTCACCACTGAGAAATGTTTATAATAAACAAATGTATGATCATTTACCTACAAGAAATTTTACTTCCTACTAGTCAGTGTGGCAAGTGTTCTTGAGCAAGACAGTTTATTTTCATTCCAGAGACTTGTATTTTGTTTTGTTTAGGATTATTACACCATTTATTATTTAATTCTGTATCTTGTTACCTGTTAAAAGTGAACTGTGTAATAGGTTCAAAACAAGATGTAGGATCAACATTTCATTTTCTGTTCAACCTCAGTATCACTGCCTGTGTAGACACCCTCAAGAGGAATCATTCTATGGTTTCCTTGTTTTAAATTAACTTGTGGTTTGTGCATTACATTAGTTTAATTAGTATAAGTGCCAGTAAGTCAAACAGCTGTAATGGGTAATTATGCAATTACACATAATTACTTCACTGAGATGAGTTATAATGCAAGCATTCTTATTAAGTTTGAAAGTCAGAAGTAAAGCAGTACGTACAAACATTGGTCTGGTGTTAGCCAGCCATAAGATGTCGTAAGATTGATTCCTGCATCATGAATGTGTTGCAGCTGTACAAGGAGACAGAGCCAAGTAAATGAGTATTAGTTTAAAAGTATGTGTTGAAAGAAGATCTCAGGTATTCAAAGATGCACTGGAATTTTTAAAGAATCGTGGTGGACTTTTCAGTCTGTTAGAGCAGCCATTCAACTGCTTAGGGCAACCAATAAGTGCATTTTTGGATAAGCAGATATCAAGTTGTATTGGGTTTGCATGGCAAAGTTTTGGTAGCGGGGGGAGCAGGGTACAAGGCTGGCTTCTGTGAGAAGCTCTTAAAGGTTTCCCCCATGTCCAGGGTGGACCCAACGCTGGCCAAGGCTGAGCCTATCAGCAATGGTGGTAACACCTCTGGGATAACATATTTAAGAAGGGGAAATAAAAACCACAGTGAAAACAGCAGCCAGAGAGAGCAGTCAGAATATGTGAGAGAAAGAACTCTGCAGACACCAGGGTCAGTGCAGAAGAAGAGGGAGAAGGTGCTCCAGGCACCAGAGCAGAGGTTCCCCTGCAGCCCGTGGTGCAGCCCATGGCGAGGCAGCTGTGCCCCTGCAGCCATGGGGGTAAAGGCAGCTGTGCCCCTGCAGCCATGGAGGTAACGATGGAGCAGAGATACACCTGCAGCCCAGGGAGGACCCCACGCCAGAGCAGGTGGATGCCCGAAGGAGGCTGTGACCCCATGGGAAGCCCACACTGGAGCAGGCTCCTGGTGGGACCTGTGACCCCATGGGGGACCCGCGCTGGAGCAGTTCATGAAGAATTGCAGCCTGTGGGAAGGACTCACGTTGGAGAAGTTCATGGAGGACCGTCTCCCATGGGAGGGACACCACACTGGAGCAGGGGAAGTGTGTGAGGAGTCCTTCCCCTGAGGAGGAAGGAGTAGCAGAGACAACATGTGACCACAACCCCCATTCCCTGTCCCCCTGTGCTGTTTGGGGGAAGGAGGTAGAGAAACCAGGAGTGAAATTAAGTCCAGGAGGAAGGGAGGAGTTAGGGGAAGGTGTTTTTAAGATTTGGTTTTGTTTCTCATTATCCTACTCTGCTTTGATTGGTAATAAATTACATTAATTTCCACAAGTTGAATCTGTTTTGCCCATGCTGGTGGCTGGTGAATGATCTCTCCCTGTCCTTGCCTCAACCCACGAGCAAGTGGATTTGGTGAGCACCTGGCACTCAGACAGGGTCAACCCACCACACTAGTCATCAACAGTTCTGCTTCTGGTAGAAAAAGAGTTAGAAAAAAAGGCAGGTGGAAAAAAAAAAAACAAAACAAACCAATGAGAAATTAAGCTGGTGAAAATCACAAGAGTGAGAAGAATATGTAAGAAAGAAGAAACATGGCTGAACTACAAGAAGCAAGGCAAAGAAAAAGAAAAAGACAGGAATCGACCAAAAAAAAAAAAAAAGTTTACTCTCTCAGAAGTTAGCCTTACGTTTCACTAGGAGTTTATTACCCTCCTGACTCTTCACAGGTATCTTTCTCAGCACGTTCAAGCCTCTTTGCCCCATGCATTTTTTTTTCTACTGTGACATGAAAGTTAAAAAAAAAAATCTGAAATTATTTCTCTGGTATTTCCACTGGAGAACGATCATACTTGAGAAGAACAGAAAGAGTCCCCAGTTCAGTGCCTATTTTGATGAAAGACTAGAAAGTTTAAAGAATTTATATGCATTCTGACAACAGAAAGTCAATTAAGGCTAACAGCTCTTCAGCCAAATACTGCTGAATTCAAGCATTTCTCGCATGTATAAGTGATCTGGGACTGGTGTATTTGTTCTACTCACTCCAGAAACTGCTGTGGACTAACAAGAAAGAGTGAAAATCTCAGCATGTGTTAAGAGACTGCATTAAGTTGCGTAAAACTCTGCCATGGAACTGCTCATACAAAAGAACACTGAAAATGTCTGGTTTTATCACCTTAATAAGAAACTTAAGGTATTTTGCTCAAAGTGTCTGCTCCTGGTCACTGTCAAAAACGTGGTACTTAGGTGAGGAGACCATTCATCTGAGCTGCATTAAAGAACTTACCCTTTGGCATAGTGTCTCCCTGAAGTCCAGCTTCTGTTTGCCTCAATAACTTATTTTTTTTTTCTTGTTAATTAAACTTGTTTTTGTTCTGAGCAGATATCTGTCACATTCAATTCAGAAAGGATCTTGCCCATCTTCCCTCTCTGTACCCACCTGTATGTCCAGCCCTACTTTACAAGAAACACGTGTAAAATGGGCCAGTATCTATACTTCATTTGCATCTCCAGTCAAGATACAATGCTATCTGAGTTACTGAAAGTTTGTACCAATGTAGTGACAAGTAAAACATTATCCAGGGGTTGGTTTTTTGGGGGTTTTTTTTCAAGCTGCAGTATGGTCTTCTCAGTTAGCCAATTGCTCAGGACTCAGAAACTGGCTTTTCCCTTGTTTATTGGGAAAATAAAAGCTCCTGAGAAAAAGGATGGGCACTGAATTCAGATTTAACAGCTGTGGTGGTGCAACAGTCTTGGCCACAACACACATCAGTATTGTTTTGGCTCTGAAGAGTGGAGTGCAAGGTAGGAAGCCCTACTGGTCGCTGACACCTCTGATTGAAAGGTTCCAGCAGACAGGATTTGGGGTGATGGCTAAAGTGAAATGAGAAGCACTGCCTGGTCTGACTTGATATAAATGTGCACCTTGCGTGTGAAGAGGGCATTTAAGATCTCCACAAGCTTTACTTAATAAAAATGGAGGAACTGCAGTCTCCTTCCTCTGTGTGGAGTTACTCCTGCTTCCAAACCAGAGCAGCAGGGAATGATGTGTACAGCAATATCCTGGAAGGAAGGGCTGAGCTCTGCAATAAATGGTCTGTGCTACAACACCAGGTTGAGGTTGAGGAGCCAGAGCACTGGACGTGCTCCCTCCTGTCAGTTCAGGCTACAAGTGGTAACCAAAGAAAGATCTGAGAGTTGGGAACAGTGAATTCTTAATTTCTCTTGAAGCATTCTGGGAAAATCTATTCACTACAGCGTGTAGCTTTCATCTCAATGTGGATATGAGAAGACAGAAAGCTGATGGTTTTTTTTCTTCAACTTCCACGCTGAATTACAATTCAATAGAACGTAACACCTGTAAAATGCAGTGTCTCAAAGTCCTTTAAAAATATTCTTGTGAGATTACTTTGGATTAATGTCCACACAGACCTAGGGTGCTTAGTTATAAGCCTGTCATATTATAAAGTACATGTTAAAGCCATAAAAGCCCACTGAAAGATGCAGATTTTAGAATTCATCTCATGCTTAATGTAATGTGTCATGCAGTAGCATAGTACAACCACTGGGTAGGGACATAAGCCACTCAGAAACACAGAGGCAAGACACTTGCTTGGAACAGATCCAAGCCAACTCCAAGAGCCTACCCCAGGAGAACAATGAAGTCTTTCACAAGAACTGTAATATACTGAGTATATGTCTTTGGTACTTCTCTGGGAATTTCAATTTACTGCTACAGATTGTGATTCATGGTTTATGGAGGAACAGGAACTCATACACTCACATATCCAAACTTTATGTAAATGAACAAGATCTCTTGCCAGACAAGCCAACAGCATTTAATGCAATTTACAAAATAGGCATTGTATAACAATTGCAACCATCTTAAAACGAAAACAATTTCCATGAAGTGATATAGGAAAAAGACATTACTTATCTAGAAATTAATGTAGCTGTGCTCCAACTGACTTTATTGTGGCCAATGTCTGACATTTTACTGATAATGATCAGTTATGCTGTCAGGAAAAAGCTACTTCAGATGTGAAAGACTCATAAGACTATTAGATAAATGCTTCTTGGCTGACTTTGTGTACAGACCACTGAAATCAATGTAAATATTCATACTGACCTTTGGATAAGGTCCATTTGAGATCTTAGTGAGTTAGTTCGTTTTAATATAACAGAGTTCTGGATAAAAGGCCTCTGTATCTTGCTGATAACTAC
Organism: Pterocles gutturalis; assembly: GCF_000699245.1. Lineage (NCBI taxonomy): Eukaryota > Metazoa > Chordata > Aves > Pterocliformes > Pteroclidae > Pterocles > Pterocles gutturalis. The sequence goes on along the minus strand of NW_010133155.1, from coordinate 8,415 downwards.
ACAGAAGAGTCAAACTAATCCTTGGCTTTGGATGAAACTGAAAGACACAGTGATTTGTGGTTTGAGCCCTGTTCTCATACATTTTGCTTTCACCAAAGACAAACATAGTTAAACAATTTTCAGTGGCGATCTGTTGGACAAGATGCAACTTCTTGACAGAGTTTGCTTTCCATCTGAGCATGTGTGCAGAAATGTCCATAATGTAGCACAAGGTAAAGATCTCCAGCAGAGCTATAGACCAAGCTGGAAGAATGTTTTGTGGCTCAAAGGGTACAATCACGAGCTAGTTAACCTAGATATACCTCTCTTAGGACCTGTGGTATTATCTCCATATGGCATTGCACATTGTGGTCATCCCAGCAGACTCAGGCTCTTGGAGCTAGCTGCACAAATTTGCACTACAAAGCACATCAGTGTTGCCTTTAAACAAAACCAAAAACTTTATTCATTAAATTGAATTAAGTTTAAAAGATTTACTGGAAGAATTTTGCAACTCTGTTTCTTTGCCTTCCAATCAACTTCCACTGGGATCTCCAGTTCTTTTCCATATGTGTGTTAAATGTAGGCCACAGTTTCTGCACTAAAATACCAACACATTTAACAATGGCAATTACAAAGGGGCACAGAAAGAAAAGAATATTTACTAGTCTAGGTAACTAATGCTTGGAGAAAACAAGTGAAACAGTGGAAACCGATCCTGAAGCTCATTACAACTGATGGTTAAAACTTGTTCCACTGGAACAGAAGAGTGGGACGGAACATGTGTATATATCTACGTATATTTCAGTGTCCATACGTATATATGGAGCAGAAAAAGAAGCTTTAAAACTAAAAATACCGTTTCCTTCTACAGAGACATTGACAACTCAGGATCTCAGGAACTTTAATGACCATAGATAAAATTTCTAAATAAATTAATTACATGGGAAACTAGAAAGCATCTTTACTGTCCACCTCACCTCATTAGCTAACAAGATGATCTTCTCCTAAACATTAAAGAGATGATTTTTCTGACCTGAATTTCATGTGGTAAAATAAAGCAGCATCATTTTTACATGTGCCCTGCTTCCTGAATCAGTCACTATAGCATCTGATGAATGTGCCAGATAGGTTTGCTGGTTAAGGTAGCACAGTATCTCCCAGAGAAACGTCTCCCAATATTTTCTATGGATTAAGCCTAGGTCACTAGGAGATCTGTGTAATTACAGACACTGTACGGTAGCAAGATTGGGACATTCTGGCTGGACTAACTTCACTTGTTTCAAGTGTGCTTTTGCACAGACTAACACTTTGGTTAGCATTAACTTCAAAAGATCATAAAAAAATGGCTTACTAGTGTGATACAGTGACATAGTCATGAAACAGCTATGTCACATATAACAGATACACACAGATCCCAAATACTGTGGACACTGGAGTCACTTCATCCACTTTCAGCTTCAGAGCATCAAACTCAGTATCAGACAAGGGATACTTCACATCGGTATGTGAAGATGTGAACCAAACAACACGGTCTTCTTGTGTATCTTCCCTCCCACATCTTTTTCCTTCCTCTCCTCACTGCTGTTCCAAATCAATAAATTAAATTCACTTTAAAAATACCAGAATTAAAATCTCCTGACTTGATATTTCAAAAGTAAATGCACAGAGCCAATAGTGATTACAAGTCTTAAGAGCGAGGAAAGCATTTCCAGCATGCTTTCAGGTATCTGAACACCCACATGCATCTTCATTCTCAGAAATATTTAGTTGCTCACATATACAAAAGCTTATGTCTGTCCCAGTCAGGGTTCCTACACTGTTTTCCTATTTATTATATTATTGCCAAATTATTGCATCTGACTGTTAAGGTGACTAAGATCCTTATAAAGAAAGGCTGGGCTCAGGCCTTCACTGTTCAGATTTCTTTGAGAAAACATCCCTTTGTAAAGCTAGCACACAGATTTCCATCCTCAGCAGATCAGCGGGCGCATTAGACAGCTAGAGTCCATTGCTGACCCCACTCAGTCTTCAGGCACAGGAACCAGGCCTGCAGAGGTGCAATTTGCTCGCGTTTCCTGTCTCAAAATAGCAATCAGAAGTGCCATTCTTAAGTGGTGTTCTTCCCTTCCTGACAATGTTATCTACAAAAGTAGCACCATTTGAATGTAAAACTACCAGAAAAGAAATGTTTGAGAATTAATTAACACAACTACAGTTGCCTAAATAGTCCCCAGGCTAAGCAGCCTGATTAGGCCAAGTTGCTAGCCATTGCTAAGAGGTGCAGCTGTGTTTTTAAGACAAAAGTACAATAGGCATTTCTATAGACGAGGGTGAAAGACTGCTCACCATAATCCCTGACTTCAGTAGGTTTGTCCAAGACTTCCCACTGGAGCCCGTTTCATTGCACCTTCCCCACACCTTTGCCAGAAGTTCCCTCCAGGGAGAATAACATCTCAAGTGCCGCAGAGAAATTGGGCAGCGCTCATTACATCAGGGTCCTTACACTGCTGCTAGTGCTGTAAGCCAAATACTGTATTACTACTCTTCTTCCTATGCGTTAAGCATGTAAGCCAAATACTGTATTACTACTCTTCTTGCGATGCGTTAAGCATCCAAAAGACAAACAGAGATGTTGGGCTCCTGCTTTGTGAAGGGACACCCCCAGCCTGTCGCACATACTAAGACCTCACTTGTCTCTGCCAGCAACCCTTCCTCTCACTTCTCATCTCCCTCAGCCTAGAGAAGCCTTCAAGGCCCCCAGGGGGATTGTTGGTATGACAGCTGGTGTCCCTGCCTCCAGAAGCAACTCTCAGACTTGAATGCTTTATGGCTTTTTTCTGTGCAAAATGTGTTACTGTGTTTATAGGCTACAGGACACTGGGGAAATCAGTCCTAATTACTCCATTTTGCAAATACAAACATGATATTTTATTTTACTCTGAAGTCATATTCCAGAGGCTCTGTGAAACCTTGTACTTCATTAGCGACTGATGTCTCCCAAGTGATTCCCCAGCGGGCTCTGTCCTACAAATTCTTTTGAACATTTTTGAATAATTTCAAGTTTTAAAGAGACAAAAGAGACCTTGTTAGTCTTCAGTGTGAATGACAGACAACACCGACAAGTGAGGAGTGGATAGCAGTGTTTTACTGTATCTCTGAGTACTCACTGCCACTCAATATCATACATCGCGAGACAAATGCTATCCCAGTAAAATCAAAGATTTTTGTCCCTTGCTCCCAGGCACATGTACTCCATCACAACACCTGCCTGTAAATCTGTCCCTGTAGCTAGGGAGATTTTAAGGTTATTCATTAAAATAATAGCTTTTGATATATTCTCAAACTTGACACAGTTGTCCAAATGTTACACTACCAGTATCCACTAAGGAATCTTTAAATGCAAGAAAATGGAGGCAATTTTTGTAGAGTATGTACATAGTAAAATACTGAGAAGTGACAGAGATGTACAAATGCAGCAAGTGTTTGGGTGCTGACGGAAGTCATTTGCCCTGATTGACAAGTATAGCTGTCACTTATTGACATTAAGGAAAGAGGCCTGTTGTTTTGAGCCAGGAATATGCTTATCCAGTAAAATGTACTGCCTTGAATCAACTGAACAATTCCTTTCCTCTTCAGCACTCAGATGCTTTGACTTTGTTAATCCGTGGGCAGTACATATAAAATAAAGTCTGCCTTGCTCCAGAGAATTTACTCTCTTCTGTTTCCTTACACCAGCCACTGTGGTACTATGGTAGATTATACTGTTCTTCTCACATTAAAAGTTCTGGTAAAGAAGAAGAGCTAGGCAGCATCCAACCACCCATTTTTAACAAATTTTCTAAAGCTCATATGGGACATGGGGAAAAAAAATGCATCTATATTTTGTTTGATAATTCCCTTTCCTGTGAAAGGCTTAATTTTACACCTGATTTTTTTTTTTAATTTTATCTGTGTACTGTATCTGCTTTTTATGTTTCTAGTAGAGTCTGAGTCCTAGATCTTCTTACCCCTGGAAAGGGTAATGAGACCTCAAGAAGAACTGATTCTCTGTTAACTTCAGCTTGTACATCAGAAGCCTCAGACAGAGGCATAGTCTAACAAACACAACGGAAATGAGAAGACTTCCTATGTTCCTTGCCAGCTACAACTCTTTTGAAAAAATCCATATTCTACAGCTGTATATTTTTTAAATCAAAGTACCTTATGGAGGACTGTCACCTTTGATTAACCACAAGGTTAAAAGTCAGGCAGGTTACCAGTGAAAAAATGTTTTCAAGATATCTTTCATGCTCCATCTTCTTTTCTGACAACGTACTTGGCAGAGTACTGAATTCCTGAGACACTGGAAGCTTTCCTATTTTTTTTATTTCCAGGTAAATCAACCATTTGAACTGCCTTGGACCTGAGCTCTTGCAAATTTCTAGTCCCCAACTCCAGGAAAAATAAGCAATATTATTTCACTAAGACTTAAACAGTTATTGGGAATGCATTCTGGAAAACTACCATGAAGGGAAATCAACGTCCTACTTGCTCCATCTTTCACTTTCATCTCTGATACGAATATTTGTTCTTGAATAAGCCATCTGTAGGCCTCTTACATATTAAAGTATCAGACTATGAGCTGTTTCAAACTACCTGGCAGAATGCTATAGAAGTAAATAGACTGTATTCATGCTCTTGATAACATATTTAAGTGTAAAGTGGTTGGATTAAATAAAAAAAATCAGAAAACCCATATGAAATAGCTCTTCCTTCAAAAAGCAGTCCCTTAGAATTATGCTATAAGGGAACATTGACCATAAGGAAAAAGTAGGACAATTAGCCAAAAGCAGTTAGGACAAACCCAGTCCAGACTGTTTGATAAGCAAATGTTCTGGGCTGCAGGTTGTTCATGGCCGCTGACCTTATGGATAAAGTAAGTTTTAGTGGATATCAAAGAATGTGTCTTTCATTCTCTGGGAGAAAATAAAGTACAAGTTTGACTATAGAAGTTAATCAGTAACCTCTAGATTTAACTGTGATGTTTTAAAACTGTAATGCACTGGGGAAAAAACATCTCCTACTGGCAACACGATAACAATTTGCTCTTTTTTCAGACTTCAGAGGAGTCACGAACTCAGTTAAATCTCCACAGGGCTGATAGCTTTCCCAACACCATGTCATCCGTACCTGGTGCACAACCTGCGTATGAAAATACTCAAAATGTCAAAATATTTTGACAGGTCTTTCCATATTTGAAAGACTTTCTGAGTTTGACATAAATTCACTATTTCTCTATGCTATATATTTCTCACTATATTCTTCCGTACAGTGATCCTAAGTTTTGGTAACTACCTTGTTTATATATATTGCCTGCTTTTAAGAATGCTTCCTTTCAAGAATGTCGTGGAAGACTCTACCAAAAACTCTACTAAGTCAGGGTCCATCAGCCACATTTTTCTAATTCACCAGGCTATACACCTTGTCATTAAATTAGACTGTTTTATTGTGCTCTGTTCTCGATAAACCCATTTTATCATCTTGTAAATCAAGCTTAATAACTGAGCAGAATCTTTCCAGTGATCAAAGTTCAGCTGCCTAAAAAAACAGGAAGCTATGGACCTTCTCCCTTTTAAAAATGCAGAATGTTGATCCTTTTCTAGTCTTCCAAGACCTTCCCTGTCCTCTATCAATTCCCCAGGTAAGTGCTACTGGTTCACAAACTATATTGGATGCTTCTTTTCATTTCCTTACAAGATGCTTTTTAATATGGCTTTGCCAATAAACACTAACACATCTCTATTAGCTAAATGTACTTGATTCTGATCTTCAGCTTTTTGTGAACTCATGTCCCTTCTACAGCTATCTAGTTAAATGTATCTGATTGTGTTAAATTTTTGCAAAGACTGAAGAGAATAAATAAATGAATTAATCAACATTCTTTGCTTTCCCTCTTTTCTTTGCTAAAGACCAGTACTTCCTTTGCTTCTCTTTCACTTCTAAAAGAATCTTTTCCATTTGTTCATCTCTTACTATCTGAGGTCTACTATGCACCTCCACTTTCTTTGCATTCTTGAATTATTCCTTCATAAACACAGCTTGTTTTCACTTCTCACATTATATCTTTTTGATTTTTAGGTCTCTCAGGTTCAGATTTATCCCAAAAACCCCTTTCCTTCCAGCCTCATGGATGTGTTGTTTTTTTGAAATCCATTCTCCTTATTCTATTGTTATTCCTTTGTAAATCTAAAAATAAAAAAGAAACTTTTTTTAAAAAAAACTCCTTATCTTTAACCTACTTCCTCTCCTCAGCTGTGGTAGTTTCCTGCTGGCTAGTCAAGACCACACAGAAAGTAGCTTAACCTCCTACAATATTCTCCATAGATTGAACAAGACTTTATGTCCAGCTTGTTTTGAAAACTGTGTTCTTTTAAATTTTTCAGTAAGTTTACCTTATATGTTACTTTTTATCTCCCAGTAGTTATTCAGTTAGTTCAAGCCCTTTAATTCACTTAGTGCTGTGTGTTTGTCAGTTCAAACCACATCAAACACTTTCTGCTTCTTCCCAAACAGGTGATTTGCAGACAGTTTCTTGCCACAACTTCATGCATGTTCATTTTCCATTTACCTTCACTCAATGCCTTTCAACAAGCCTTTTTCTTCTGAGATACGAAGCAGATATTTCAATTCTTGGCATAGAGCACAAATCTCTCTTTTTTTTATGGCATTCCTTCCCCAAAGAACATCACATTTTTATACCAATAATCTAGCTAGCAGTGAAAAAACAGTGTCTGAGGAGGTTATTTTTCACTACTTGAGAACATCCAGTCTTCAATATGTTAAACATAAAAAGTTGTTTGGACACCCATTAGCTTCTAACTTCCATCTTTAACAGCGTTATCAAGAAAAGTCTGCTTTGCAAAGAGCTCAGTGCTCTGGGAATGCCCATGTTGCTTTTTGAGCAAAGCATAAGGGAAACTTGGATGTGTGGTGTCTCATAGAGCACGCAAAGCGCTGCATGTTAGAGCATTTGCTCTTGCATTAGGGTGCACCAGTAGTGGGGCACTAAATGTTCTAGGTGTTCCTAGAACCACTCAGCTTGGCCACCTGCAATGTCTGCACAGTCATTTCTGTGAGCAACCATCAAAGAAATACTGGCAGATGACAGATGGACCTGAGAGAATGTTGTGATCCTTTGCTCTCCCTATGCTACCACTGAAGAGTAGCAGAGAGGTACTCACTAGATATCATGGCAGAGGCTGTATGTGTGCTAAGAGCAATTTCTTTCTACAGTAGTATTAGTACAAAAAGTGCTGCTGGGGCTGACATTGTTATACCAGCAAAGCTGAATTTTTAGTAGTAAAAACACCCCATAATTTCCAAGACAATTTCAGTATAAGGTTTAAGAGAGATCGAAGTCACCTAGCACAAGTGGTTTCCAAATTAAGGTTACAAAGAAGTAGAAGAGTGCAGTTACACATTTTCCATGCCACAGAAGTAACTGAACAGCTGCAGTTTCAGCAGACTTAGTGCATGCAGTACCCTGCTGCATCACCTCTGGTTCTGTACATTTTTATTCTATCTCCCTCTGTGAAGCTTTACCAGATGATGCAAATATCTGTATGTCCTGTGAACAGTTTCACACAGATAGTGAATTCTTCAATAAGAACTTTAAACCATATTTTTATTATTATACTAATTTAGTACCCGCTAGTAGAATTCAGCATGATTACAAAGCATTTTGTGAACGATGTTTGTTGAAGATAATTGTCAGTGTTTTCCTTTGCTCCAATTAAAACCTCATACTTCAAGGCACACTGCAATGGCAGAGGGAGACTATGTGGGTGATTTAGTCTCCAATAGGCCTATGATAGCCTTTGAAATCTCCAGAGTAAATTAAGTCACCCTCTTCGTAACACCTGCTCACACACCTACAACTGCACACCAAATCCATGGTCATTTAATGGAGCGACCTGAAATAGTCACTCCACACAGGTAACCAATTCAGGAACACGTCTCAGAGGCAGGGTAAATGTACAGACATCAAGATGTAGACAACAATACTACAGCCCTTGTTTACACTCTGTAAGACTCAGGAAGGGAATAAGGACGTGTCCCTCTTCTTTACAACTGAAATGAATTAGCCAAGTCTTCTAGTCGTCCCAGCATGCAAATATTGGGGTTTCCTAGGCACATGAACCTCCCAGGCTTTCAAATCAGAAACATATTGTTAAAGGTTTAACAAAGATGAGAGTTGAATGAAGTTTCTGTGGCAGACCATAAAGGCAGGGGGGTTTGTCCTCAGCTTAGGCAGAGCCTGCAGTCGTTGCCAAGACAAGGTTCCTGTTGATCTCCTTGCAGATCTCACATATTCCTTCTTTATACATGACAGTCCACCTAACAGGGTGAAGGTTTTAAAACCTATATCCATGCTAAAAGAAAAATAAATTGTCT
>NW_010133154.1:8936-17893 GCF_000699245.1 Pterocles gutturalis | reverse complement strand
GGGAACACACACCCGGGGGGCGGGCATCGGGGGCGAGAGCGGGCTGAAGGGAGAGAGGAGCCCTGCCTTCTCCTCAGGAAGGGTTTTAAAATCGAGGCTGGGCGTTGGTCAAGTCAACTTCAAGCCTCTTTTCTGTGAAAAAACGCCGCCGCCTTCCCGCCCGAACGCTGAGGGGATGTGGGGACACGGCCCCAGCGCTGGCCTTGAGCCCGGCTGCAGCGGAACGCGCACCTGCTGAGGGCAGGGGAGATATTACCCTGTTATCTGGTAACTGCACCAGCCAAAAACCTCTGCAGCGTTGGAAGATAAAGGTTCCGGAGGAGGCGTGGTGCGATTTACTACATAAGTCACACAGTGGGGCAGAAGCAGCCCCTCGCTGGGGGCAAGGTCAGCCAAAGCTTGCTGAAACATGCTGAGACAGGCCACGGCTTAAACAGCGTGATAGGCTAGTGATCAGTGTCAGAAACAACCCAGCCTGAGAGAAAGAGCTACGTGAAATGTAAGCTCTGCTTTTAAATCTACGTCCCTCAGAAAGAGAACTGTGGGATCACCTTTTGGCAGAATTAGAATTGCACAAAGATAGTCATGATCCAAAGCTGCTTTCTCTCCCACAATCAGCACATCTATCCTACATATGAGTAGTGCCTCTAAAGGTTAATATTGATAAATTCTTATTCAAATGGTTATGTCGTATCTGCCACCAATACCTTGCAGCAGGCAACTTGGTATTTATCAGCATATACGACTGCATTTATATTACATTATACAAGCAAATTTGTTCATAGATGTCAAAATGAAGACATTAGTTCCTGTACAACCCAAATATAAGATGCAATTCTGCAAACAAAGCAAAATCAACTCCGTTTAAGTCTAGCTTCGACATAAGCAAAACAGGATGCAGAGCCTCTTACAGCTGTTTCTCACAAAACTTCACAGTTGTCACTCAGGCAATTAACAGTGCTTGGTGGTAAATGAGATACAGCCCTGGGATCCATTTCCAAATTGGATTAAGTATGACCAAACAAGAAGACAATCCTGTACAGGAACACTTGCTTAAAGAAGAATTACAGGTGCAAAGGAGAAGCCAGTCCTGTGTTACCAGAATTCTGACACCACCACGGTGGACTGAGAACACAATTAGCAGAAGGGGAGGTGGAAAACATGCAGAGCCTGGCCTTTTTGTGTGACAGGCTAAAGAATAACGCCTGCAGACCTGCTCCATCAAGGCTGTATAGACAGGTAGGTCTCCATATTAGAATATTTATGACCTTGTTTTTCTGTTTTGAGGCTTAAATATGAAACAGCACAAAGTTACTGGGATTTACATACAGGTAAAAAGTATTAGTTGTATCAAAATTATTTTATAGAAGCAAAAAATTAGGAAGAGCAAAGCTTTACTTTCACATAAAAGTGGGTTTGGTTTGGTTTATTTTTTGAAGTGTCCAAGGAAGTCTTTGACAGCTGCATTTATCAAGCCTAACAGTTTGCATGCTTTCTGCCACTGAATCTTCTAGAAGTCTGACAAACTAATAGAGATGGATCTGAACACAGAACTGACAATATTTCCATGGAGTAATATAAAACTGTGTGATAGTGACACAAACAGATGTTATTTTTAAACTATGGTTCAGAAACAAGGCATTGACTGCAAGAGCACACACTTCAGCTTCTATAAGAAGCATTCAGAACTCTTCTACTGGTATCTCAGTAGAGACTTTCTTGCATATAAACATCCATCCTCACCCAGAAGGAAACATAAGAAATATTCTTCTCTCTTCACCTTTGCTACTATCTTCATTCTTCTGTTCTTCAGTACGGACAAAGATGTCAGCCCCTGCTCACAAGTAGTTTGTTGCTATTCAGCTTTCTGAAACAGTCTGTAATTTACTACCATTTTTATCTTCTTTAACCTTCTTTTTTTCCTTAATATTTTCCTTTGCAGTTTTCCTACAAGAAGCACATTGTAGACAAGACACCTCAACATAACATATGAGGCATACACAGCAGCAACAGACATTAGTTGTTCTATATCGTATTGGTGCTGTAGCACCTCCAGCAGCGACACCCCAAAGTATGGGTAATGCTGCATTAATCCAATTTCCAGTAGACAGGTACTGACACTAAAACTTCACCATCACTAAAATAATTACAAGTAAGTGGTCCATCCAAACAAGTTCTCAGTTATTTTGGAGGAAGCTTGTTGGGCCTTTAGTGGATAAAGAGCATCTCTTACCTCCTCTTAAGAAAAAATACTTACGTTTTTCTTTTGTCTTTTTTTAAGAAGCACTGAGGTGTGGTACAAATGGATTCTCTTGTCAATGGTTTCTTAATTAATTTCTTCTTTTGTTTGCTGAGAATGACATTTAGGAGGATTAAAGGAAGGAGGATTAAATTACTTTAATGGGCAAAACTTAATATCCAAAGTAAATAAAACAGATAATGAAAGCCTTTACTGGTTGTTAGGGATTTATGGGTCTGAATATATTTTCAGTATTGTTTATTCCAAGATTTATTCAGTCATGTTAACTCCCAGACATTCAAATGAACTTTATTTTAATATGTAAGTCTAAAATGTCGATAAGGATTTCTAGTTCTAGAAACTATTAGAAGTTATGAAAAAGTGTGAGAAGAAGCACTAATTAAAAAAGATATTTATCTATATAGATACATCCCTCCCCTGATTTTTCTAAAGGCAACTCAAAGAGTAAAGGACTTTCTTTCGTGTATCAGAAGCTCAATTCATGAGTATGGGCCCAGGGAGTCTAAAGCAGATTTCAGGCAACCCATAGAAAAACAGTTAACTCCAGGAACACTGTAATTGGAGAATTCTTTTTGTCTCCATTTTCGTCTGGGTCAAAAACTGCCAGGACTGCCCCATCTAAAATTCCTTCTGCAGCTGATCTGCAACTGTATGGCAGACAACTAGATCTTTTGTAACCCTTATACACCCAGCACCACTCATGCAGGCTTTTAAAATGGGAACAAACTGGTGAAGTATTCCAATGAACATACCTTTGCAGCTTGGGAAAGTGTTTTATGTAGTCTGGGACAGGACAGCCAGCTCGCTGAATAACGTTGGCTATACTGGAAAGGAGAGGAGGGAAGAGATTACCCCTGGCAGGGAGTGCTTGGACAACAGATAAGCATCTTCTGTCGAAAAGAGCAATGCCTAACCACTGGCCAGTTTGTTGGGTTTTTTTGTTGTGGTTTTGTTGTTGTTGTTTTTTAAAGCAAGAAACAAAGACACAAAAGCAAGTCTGAAGTAAGGTGAGGAAGAAACAAAAAGATACAAAGGCTTAATTGAAACTAATGACTCCATCTGGACAGTTTAAACTAACCGAAACTCTAGGTGAGTACAGTCTTCAAGGAGCTGAAGAAAAAGCAATAAACCAAAACAGAATCATACCAATTAATTTTGGACACAAGCACGTTAAAGAACTGGATTAAAAAAAAACTTACAGAACAGCATGAGGTAGTCACACCTTCTACATGGCAAATGATTTAGGAAAACAAGAACAAAAAGCAAAGATAGTTGTAAAGGCTGTTGAACATGCCCTTTAGTGAGGTTCAAGTCAGAATAACTTGAGTTTCACTGAAACGTGCTACCAAGAAAGCCATGATGTTGTCATTTCAGGCAACATGACTGAATGGGTCAGCAGCACACTGTACAAAACACAAAAAACATTTTTGCTACAAAAGGTTTCCAATTTACCTCCGTAATAAAGGTTTATCATCCTCTGTAAAGAAAGTCACTGCTTTTCCTGTGTGCCCTGCCCTTCCGGTACGACCTGTCAAACACAAATTTTGCAAAGAGTAGAGATTTTACTTTAAATATCTCCCTTTGTTTGATTCCTCTTCACAGCCCCGGCCTCCTGATGTGTGTTAGCATACAAAGCCGACTACCAAGCAGCCAATCCCCTAAGATTGTTCTTATTGAATGAAAGCACAGGAATGTCTGAAGCGTCTAAATATTTAAGGTTCATAGAAGACTGACAAAAAGTAACCCAGTTTTACTGAAAGTCGAACCCACATATAAACTGGCTCAAGTGATGTAGAAGTGAGTGCTGCAGCAACAGAAGAGGCTTGGTTTCTGGATTTTTGCTCATGCACAATGGCATCTGCATTAAGGATCGACGAAATGAGAAAAAGGACATAATTCATGAACAATCACTCACCTATCCTGTGGATGTATTCCACCGCACTGGTTGGCAAATCGTAATTAATGACCATATTCACTCCTTTGAAGTCAATCCCTCGAGCGAGCAAGGCTGAGCAGATGAGCACCCAGATCTTCCCAGCTCTGAAACTGCGTACGACGTTATCTCTCTAGGAAAAGAAAAGAAAGGTGCTTGGAAACTGGCAATTTGAGAAAGGAGGTGAACTTGTTTCCTGAAAGTTGTCATGATGTTAACGAATAAAACACAACCTCTAACCAAAAACCTGCAGTGATTTACTGTCAAAGTTACCTGAAGTTACATTACAACACTCTTGCTTTTACCTTTCTTTCCAAAGTGCTTCTTGAAAAAAAATTATATCCTCCTACCTGCTGCTGAGTTTTGTCTGCATGGATGACGTCTACGTTGATGCCTTCATAAATGAGCTCATGGAAAAGCTCTTTAGCCCTCTCAATAGACTGTACAAAAACAAGGACCGGAGGAGCAAAGCCCTGCAAAAGAATAATCTTGTCTAAGATTCCAGTCCTTCTCCTGCTGTTATCGGTTACAGACACTGAGCTTCTAAAGAGACAGAACCAGTCGCAGTATTTTCCATCTCAGAAGATGACTTTTTATTTTTTGGACTAGCCAAGTCTTTGAGAGTCAGAACTAAGGAAATTCAGCTCCACTGCCTTTGATAGAATGGTTCCTTAATCCACAGAAATGGATGGATTTTTTTTTTCCACCCAATGTGAAGAACCCACTCACACTGCCAAGTAAAATTAAACAGACTGCTAACACAAACTGCTCCTAAGCAAGACTCAAATCTATAAACAAGAACGGGCAACCCTCTCAGTTTTCATAGACAGGGCACATACTCTTCCTCCTGTACAGCAGATTTAGACAATGGTTTAACATGTGTCCCAGAGAAGTCTTTGCCCTAGAAAACCATCATTCTCTGACGAAACACACAGCTCCATTCATCAGTAAGCAGAACACACTCAATCTCCCCAAAATACCTTTTTAACAAGCTCTCGCATTGCCGTTAGTTTTCCTGTCTCAGATCCAACAAACAACAGCTCTTGTTCTACTGTGTCCGCTGCAGAGTTTCTGAAACCAGAAATCCAACAGAAGTGTGCCACTGTTAGAGTTTATTTACAAACACTAAAAGCCGTAATTACCTGGTGAATGCAGAATATTGTATGACACACTTACTTCACCAGTAGATGCTCCTATGGTTAATGTTTATTTGATGATAACGTAATGGGTAAAAGAAAACAACCTTCAGTACTGAGACTAACAACACAGACATAAACTCAAGCAGACTGCTGATGCAAAGAAAGCAAATAATTTTCTCAGGAAAGGAAAAAACCACGAGAGAGTCAGAGTACAACTGCACACCTACCTTGCTCCAACAGATACCAGAACAACGCTGTCAAGGTTGAGTTTACACCACTCCTCCACATCCCGTGCAAAGGTTGCGCTGAACAAGGCTCTTCTCACCACGTGAGACGTGCATGCCAGGAAGATGGAGGCCAGCTGATCTCGGAACCCCGACTTCCCATCCTCAAACAGTTTGTCTGACTCATCCACCACCAGCCACTCCACGCTAGGAACAGAGAGGTTTTCTTTTCAGTAAGAGTCACTTGAGGAGAAGGCAAGAGTTCTAACAGGCCATCAGAGATGCAAGGACTACGCACACATCCGCTTTTCAGTGGCAAAATACATAGCAAAGCCAGATTTGATAAAGACTCTCGGTACCTGGTCAAGTCTATTGCTGGAGGATCTTGTTTCAGCAAATAAATGAGTCTGTTCGGAGTGGTAACTAGTATATCTATAGAAAGAAAAAAAAAAAAAAGGCAAAACATTAAAAAAAGACAAAGTAAACCAGACTAGCAGAGCCCTGAGAAACACAAGTTCCCATCCCATCTGTCAGAGGTACAATTTAACAGGGTCCACAGTCAGGCTCACTTCCTATTTCTTCCACACCAGTTATATTTTTAGAGTTGAACAACAGATTGCACATCTTGAGTGGTATTAACTGATCTCTTCAAAACCACATAGGTCAGAAGAGAGGAGTCAGTGACATTTTTTTAATTTTCAGAAGCACTTCAACCAGTTAAAACAATTACCAAACTTCTTAGAAGACTTGGGCCCAAACTTCTTTGCTGCTTCAGTTGCCTTGTGGATCATGTGTATTCTGAAGCCTGTCCCCTCTGCCAACCTCACTAGCTCCCGATGGGTCTGAAAAGGCAGCAAGAGAGATCAAATTTTCAAACTGAGCTGAGTAGCTTTTCTAACCAGAAAAACTGCAGACAATCCTGAAGCTACATTACCCTGATGTCAGCCTTAAGAGAAACCTGCCCAGTTTTCTTAGCATCATAAAATGCATCTTTCTAACATGTATTATTCACTTGAAAGTTCTTGCAGGTCAGACTACCATATTTTGACTTTAATGATGTAGCTCCCACAAGCCCTCTTTCCCATTCAAATAAAAATGGAACTCTGCCCAAAGTTGTAATTTTTATTTCAGTTTAATCACAAAGCTTCAATATAAAGTTTTTCATTGAAATTCTGTGTTTGGGACAAACAGATAAATCTCCTGTAGCAATCTCAATTATGAAGGTAGGTATTAAGAGCACCTAAGCACTGGGCAGTTTTAAAATATGATCAAAGTATCTCGAGCCTCTAATCTTATCATCTAGATTAGATTGAGATGTTAGATAAAGAGAGACGTCGCTGTTTAACAGACAAAAGACTTAAACATTTAAATTAGCTTGTTCTGGTACTGGAGGACAATAAAGGAAAAAAATATTTACTAAGCTGCTATTTTACTGATTCAGAGTGACAACTTTGAAGTATATCAATACAACAATGACCTCTTTCCCCTCAACACACACCTGGCTAGCAAGTTCTCGCGTAGGCGATATGATCAGAGCTCTGAATCCCTTGTTCCTAGGTTGTTTCAGATGTGTTAAGAGAGGAATACAAAATGCCAGTGTTTTTCCAGACCCAGTAGGAGCTGAAGCTAGAAGTTCCCGACCCTGTAAGAAAAGCAAGAAGGGTGTTGTATTTTACTAGAAAAAAAAGAACCATATTAGTGTAAATATTAATGCTACAAACTAACTCAAACCACATTAGTAAAAATCACAGATGAAGAATATTGTCCTTATAAGTTCTGAACTCTGATGCAGCTGATCTCTCTAAAGCTGTGCAACTAACCACTGCCATGACCCTGAAGAGAGACCACTCTCCAAATCCTGCCACGCTCTGTGATAAAACGCAACACCAGAAAACTTACGTGAAGCATGACAGGAATAGCCTGCATCTGGATTGGCGTTGGGACCCGGAACCCAGCAGCTTGAATATTCTCCATGATTTTGGGGTGGACTTTGTATTCCTTTTGAAGTTGATCAAACGTGGCAACTGGGTCAGGAAGGTCTGTTCCTTGAATATTAATCTTGTGTTGATGTCTGAAGCGGTTTATCTAAAAGGCAAAAGACAAACTCTTTCTTTCTTTCTTTCTTTGACAGCATAAAACTAAACGTGTGTGGATTCATTTTCTGGTTATTTTCCCCACCCTCAGTCACCCTCCTCCCAAGAGAAACTACCACAAATGAACCTCAACTTTTGGACGAAACACCCAAAGAAACCAAATAATCTGTTGCCATGTCAGAATTCCATGGTCCCACCTTTTCTCTTCTCAAGCGTTCAAGTTTTTCTGCAGTAGGTTTTTTGTCTTTTGCATCTTCAAATTTCGCTTCCAGAGAGGACATCCACCTTATTCCGTTACTTTCTGACAACTCTGGCATTGATGCTGCTTCCGGAAGTTTCAAAAAAATAAAATTTCTATTAGTAAAATCCAGACAAAAATTATCTGTTTAAGAAAGGATGTCTCAAAACCCTTTTTCTGTCATTCTCACTAAAATTAATGAAGACTCCAGAAGGATGGCAACCACATCCTCACGCCTTAACACCGACTCTTGTCACAATTATTTTATCAGCGCTGACACAGGCCAGCCAAAGAACCCAGAAAACTATTTTTTTCTGGTAAAATTGCTTACAGTATGTGCACATTTAAAGTAAACAGAAACAGTTAAAAAGCATGAACTTCATTGAGGTATTCTGCCAAGAACCACAGGAGGACAGGAAGGAACAAACAAAGGAAGAGATGGAAGAAAAACGAAGGGAAGAAAAAGGAAGAGGAGGGATAAAGAGGGAAGGTATAAACACCTCGTGTCTTTTTCTTTTTTCTTTTCCCTTTACTGCTTTCTGGAGTTCTTTTTCTCTTCCCGGCCACCTCTCCGTTGTTTTTCCCTGCTCCATCTTCCTTCACCTCCTCTCCAGCCCCTGCAAGCCCCCAGCCCTCCTCGGCCGACCCCAGAGGGGCTTCCTCCTTGCGCCCGAAGAAATCGAGGCTCTCCAGCGAGACACCGCCGCCTTTCCCCTTTATCACCTGGGGGAAGAGCAGGAAAACCTCAGAGAGGCCCTTCCCAGACCCACACAACCCAGGGCCGCAGGCAGGCCCGAGCTCCACGGACAGAGCCCGGGACCCCTCATCGTGCCGGGAACAGGTCCCAGACCCATCCCAACCTCCCCCCGCAGTGTCCCCGCACCCCAAATCTCCGCGCATCGAGCCCGAAGCGCCGCACGTCAAAGCGAGCGCCGGCACCCAACCGCCGAAACAACTCCTGCGCCTCCATGCTGCCGCTAGCCCAACACTCCCCGCGGCGCCAGCGGAAGTAACGAGTGCTTCCGGGGCTTTCGGGCTAGCTGATTGGCTGGGGGGCGCCTCGCCGGCCC
>NW_010133154.1:258-8868 GCF_000699245.1 Pterocles gutturalis | reverse complement strand
GCCAGAGGACCCAGAGGAGATTGTTGATGATTTTTAATCATTTTTATGAGGTTTAAACATATCAGAAATACCCAATCTGTCATATCAGCCATAATAAAACTTTTTCATGTCTTTATGGGGTCGTAGATATTCCTTAGGAGGCAAACTATTGGGTTATTAACGCTTTTCATTGCCCGGATCGTCCCTTGGTTTAAATTTTCTTCGTCCATTGACCAAAAATTCCCTTCGTGTTCCAACAAGGGGCTCTGCCTTTCCCTGCAAAAGCGGAAAAATGTTCCCTCTTGGTCTGATTCAAAACTATTTGGTTAAAAAACCCTTAGGGCTCCATCCTGGACGACCCTCCTGGTTTTAAGAGCCACATCGACGGAATATTTCAGAATATTTCATCTGGTTTGACACCTCCATTCAAGTCAGCAAAGTGCCCAGGTAATTTGTTTAATCCTTGATTTCCACTGGTACAATCCAGGCTTCAAGAAAGAAACGCTGGAGGCAGCAGCAGGAGCAACCCAGCAACTGGCTCAGCTGCTCAGGTAATCAAGAAACTTTGCCTAGATTAAGATCAGAATTTATTTAATTCATGTATTTATTCATTACGATAAACTGAGACCCAACAGTACAGGTAAGTCTCCTAGTACTCTGTATCAGGTCAAACCACACAGATATTTTTCCTGGTGTTCTTAAAGTAAAACAAACAGAAATCAAGCAACAACAGTGTTACAAAAATTATTTTATGTACTAAAAGTCTCAAGAGCTAAACACTTACATTGCCAAAATCCAAGAGCTCTAAGAGGTACAGGCGGTGGCTGTTCCTCCTGTAACATTCGCCGCTTTAATTACAAACTTTGAGATGAAAAATCACATCAACATGATCCTCCCCGCAGCCCCTATCTGCCTGATTTATGGCTCTTTTTCTTTGCCAACCTTTTGACTTCCCGACAGACGGGTGGAAGCAGCCGCACGGAGAGCTGGGTGGGTGCAGAGCACCGTGACGCTGCCGCTTCCTGCGTTGGTGTCCCCAAGTTGCTGCCAGTGACATATTTACAGTGAACAGAGCCAGTACAGGAGAGAGACTCGATGCCGCGTCCTTTGAGCTGTTCCCAGGCTGAGACTCTTGCTTTTCCACTGGGAAAAGTGACTAATGGTTGCTGTGAGAGGACAGGAAAGAATGTGGAGGCATTTGTGTAACAAAGAACTATAAATCATCTCCAATATCCATCACTCACCAAGAGATGCTGTCAGCACATTCAAGAGTGAGGAAGTGGGAAATATTCTCTTTATCTGTCAACTAGGAAATCCCTTTGTGGAAGGAATAAGAAGCTCTGCTTCCAAGGCAGCAGTGCCGGGCAGAAAGCTGTGCGCCAGGAGCGAGGGACCCTCCGGCAGGAGCAGCCCCAGAGGCACACTCCCATCCTCCAGCACGTGCGGCCCCGGGGGCCGAGCTGCCTTACGCCTAGGTCAACCTGCCCTGGAGCTGTCGGAGGGGCCAGCACCGGGACTCGGGCTGTGGGAGGTCACGTTGTGTGTTGAGGGTGAAAGGGAGAAGTGGGTGAAGTACAAAAATGGAGCAACTTAATGCGAAGCAAAACTGCTCCTGTCACGGCGCCGGGTTTAGCTTTGCTTCCCCGGTGCTGCTCTATCAATGACTCGGCGCTAATTGCCAAGTCAGCGCTGACACCAGATGACCAGTGAGGCTGTTGCAGGGTGAGCATGGTTCAGCCCAGCCACCAACGTGATTAGTGCCCCAGCAGCCTGGTGTAACCTGGGCAATCCTGTTTCACTGGCACCACTCACCAGGCTGGAGCTTGATTCCACAAAAGTCAGCTCCAAACTGCGCCTGACCTCCAAACTGTGCCTGGATCAACTGGAGCTGGATTCCCTCTTTCTTGGTGTTGCTCCTGCTTTGCTGAGCAAGGTGACCTAAAGCCTCCCAGAGCAGGACCCCTCTGGGTGCACGCTGCAGTAAACCCCGCAAGGCGAAGGACGACGTGCTTTGTTCCCTGTAATTGATACAAACCAGTAAAGAGAAAACAGAGTGCCTCCTTCCAGGGAGTTCTCACTCCATCTGCACCACAGCAAACACGAGCCAGCCGCCCGTGCCAGCTGAGCAGGGGCATCAGCACCCCACAGCCACGCTCAGGGGGGTGACCGAACCCACTCGTGGTCTTTATATTAACCCCCGGCACCTGTTTGTACGTGCCAGGGAACATGGTGCTTCTGACCCACCGAGGCTGGCATAAAACGATGGCAGAGGAGGGCCAGAGCTGTCCCCGTTCCGCCCGGAGCTGCTGGCAGGATGCCCGCGGGCTGGCTGGGATGTGGGGGAGAGCCCAGGCTGCGTGGTTTTCCCCTTTCATTTGTTTTTCTTGCAGACAGTCCCTGGGAACAGTTACTAGCGGGGTACGCTCCCCACCCTGGTGCAGCCCCTCTCCCGCGGGGGTGCTCAGGGGATATCTGGGACAGTATCGAAGCCCAGGTGAGATGCTCCGATCGGATCACTGGGCTGTACCTAACGCCTAGGACTGAAATAACCCCCCTGAGGCTGCAGAGTAGATCTGGTGAGCGGGGTTATTTCAACTCGTGCACAATGGGGTCAGAGATGCTGGGCTGTAGCCGTGCCCCCCTGCCCCAAAAAGAGACAGCGAAGGGCGGTGTCTTTTGTGTCTGTGCGTTTGTTTGGCAGGTGTAAGCAGGAATTACAGGGCGGCTCTTGTCAGTGGAACTTTTGCATCTCTGCTCCCCGCGTCCCGCTACCCTACGGCATTATCGTCGCTAATATGCACATAACAGTCAATTAGCCTCGCTGGGCGCACTCGTGACCTCTGGTCCCTGCTGTGTCCCCCAATCCATTAACAGGCCCTCGTCTTTTAGCTCTCAGTATGAATTGATGTAGCATCCATTCTCTTTCGGCAAAGAAACACGCTTCCTCATTCATCTGTCCATTTCCACTTTCTGTTCCTTTGTCCTCCCCTTCTGTTCCCTGCGTTGCTAACCTGGTCACAACTTCTTGACCCCACGTCCTTCTCCCTCCCGAGGGTGTTGTAATCCCAACCACTACCAAAAAACTTTTACTTTTTTTCCCCCCTTTACCCACATCTTATTTAGCAAAAATGGTTTCCAACAGCGTGGGAGCTTTGATCCCCTATTCAAGAAGTCCTTGCAATGTTTTTTTAAAGACTTTCTTTCTAAGGCAAATGAATTCTTCATAAAGGGGGAAATGGCGTGCTGGTTGGTCGCTGTTCATCTGAGGAAGACAAATGTTCTCTTTTATTGCTTGAAAAGCATAACAGTTGAGTGTGTAGATTTGTGATTTATCTGTAATTAAGAATCCATTTGAGCAGCATATTAATTACAGAGAGGAGAATTAATTTTGCTGAATATAAAGGTAAAATCAAAGTTCCTGGAATTACAAGATAACATAAAATGTCAGAGGCTGAGGTTTTGTGTGGCTCCATATTAAGCACATACTGGGATGGGACGACTCTTTAGTGAGTTTTTTAAGTAAGTTTTATCCCTGGGTCAGAGAAATAAAGTCCAGGGGGTCAGAGACCTCTTCCCTCCCCCGTTGCTGTCCCTGCCAAGCCCCTTGTGGCAGCACACACCGCTCCTTTGCCTGGTGCTGCTGCAGGACCCGTCGGCCTTTCCCCATCTGCAGCAGGGGGAAATCACCCCTCAGGATTAAATGAAGGTGAATTTCACCCCCCATCAAACCTTTTCACATTTTCAGGCTTGTGAAGACCTCCTGCAGATGCATCGTGGACGCCCCACGTCAGCAGGAGATGGGATCGATGCACGCTGCTACCTGCCTGGTGTGGGGACACCTCCAGGTCCATCTCCCCGCTCCCAGAGTGCGGCACAGTGGGGAGCCACCAACGTCTGCAAACAGCCCAGCCTCCCAACACAAGCACTTTCTGCATTCCTCAATGTGTGCTCCTCAAACTCCGCCACCAGCCCAACCAAAAGGCTTCAAAGGGCAGCGCGTGTTTGCTGGCCGCGGGGCTCTGACAATGCTTTCCCTTCTGACCCGTGGCGCAGGACGATGGTGTGCAGGGTGCTGGCTGCACCGATGGGGAGCACAGCACAGAGCCGTGGCTCTGCACAGCCCCACGCCACTGCTGCTGGTTTTCCTGTCGAAATTTCCAGCAGCTCCGGCCATCTGGCTGGACTCAAAGGGCAGCGCGTGTTTGCTGGCCGCGGGGCTCTGACAATGCTTTCCCTTCTGACCCGTGGCGCAGGACGATGGTGTGCAGGGTGCTGGCTGCACCGATGGGGAGCACAGCACAGAGCCGTGGCTCTGCACAGCCCCACCCCACTGCTGCTGGTTTTCCTGTCGAAATTTCCAGCAGCTCCGGCCATCTGGCTGGACTGGCAGAACAAGTCTGGAACGACCGCACACGCTTGGAGCCGGGTGCTGTTGCGCAACTGCCGCGTTACGTTTACCTGTGTGCCAAACGACATTTTTAAAGTTGCTGAAATAGCTCCTCTGTATTTCGGTATCCCTGGAGAGGCTGGTGCCGACAAAACCAGCAGGATGCCGGCTCCTCTGCGGGGATGAGCTGGGACTTCCTTCGCGATCGGCGTGCTTGGTGCCGATGGATGGGAGCTGGACTGGCTGCAGCAGGACCAGCACCGGAGCACCAGGGATGGCTGGGAGCCCCGGTACTGCTCCAGCCCCACACACCTGGAGACAGGTGACCCAGCACCGTGGTGCCCAGCCCTCTGCCCAGCAGCCAGCACACAGGGTTTGGCCCTGGATGTGGTTTCCTTGGCTCTGTTCCTCCCCACAGTTCTGGAGGTGATAAGTGCTGAGGAGTCCTGCTCACAGGGATGGACGCTGCCCCATGCTGAGGGCTCATGCTCCGATAAGGCTGTATTGCAGCTCTGGGGCAGGTCACTCCCTGGTCTCAGTATCGCTGGGATTTGGGGGATTTTTTTCCTTTGCAGCCACACCTGCACTTCCAATTAAAGGCAGCGGTGTCCTTGTGCTCTTCCACGAGAGAGGCTCCGGTTTGTTACGAACATAAAGAGGAACCTATAAAGCCTCATGGCTGCCTGCAGATCCTTGTGTGCAAGGAATTCCCTCGTGAACAGCTTTGAACTGTAAGATAATCACCCAGCCCTGTGCAACTGTACTCTCATAAATGGACTTTGCCGTGTTTCTGCTCGTTTCTTTGCTCCATAACAACTGCATCACAAACACAACATGCCCAACAGCAACGGGAGGGGAAAAAAAAAACCTTCCAGGAGCCTCACTTGACATTATATCATATTTTCCAACAACTTAACGAGGCAGCCAGGGCATCCTCAGGAGCACACACCCCACCCAGGGCTTCACCTGCACAAGGTCAGGTGTGGGCAGGGACAGGGACAGCCCGGCTGCTGGGGAAGCAGTTTGGGGTGGAACTGCCCTGGGCAGAAAGGTTTCCCCAGCCTGAGGTTAAATCCAGATCGGGGGAACCCTTCTCCCCACAAACACCTTGGTGTGTGGAGCATCCACAGCATCCTCTAGCACCCAGCGGTGATTTCTGCCTTCTCCTGCTGCCCAGGGCGGGTAACAGCACACACCGAGTGTGTGGCAGCTCCATAAAGTCACACCTCTGGGGTAATTACTGTTGGTTCTTAATCGCTTGTTCTGTTCATATTATTGACTTCACCCTGCCTGCTCTGTCATTGCTCCACAGCAGTCACCTTCTCCAGCAGCCTCTTTGGGTGAATTTTTCCCAGTTATCTTTTGTTCCAGTCCCCTCTTCCCTCTCTGGTGAATTGCATCCCTGTCTCCTTTCCCCAAGGCTCTCACTTACCTTCCCTGCAGAGCTTTCTGAGAGCAGTGCCGATCCCTGGCTGCTCACTCCACAGTGCTCTACACAGAGCTTTCACCCCCCAAACCTCTCAGGCTGTGTCTGTCTTAAAGCTGGTACAGAAACCAAGCACCCCCCGGGTACCACTCCCCTGGGAGCACCAGCTGCGCTGCAGCAGGTTATATAGAGCCTCTTCCTCCCCCCTCCTTCCCATGGGATTGCCCGTTCCTCTGCAGGACCAGTCCAACCTGATGCTGGGTGTCCATCAGCTGGGGCAGCTCAGCCCGTTTAGCTACACGAGCCACTCACGGAGCAAAACATGGTTGGCATAAGTGGAAAAATCCACATTTTTTCCAGTCTGAGCAGTGGGAATGCCGGATTTCGGAGCAGGATTTGAAAAGGGCTCAGCCTGGCACTTGCTGAGCAGGAAGGTGCAAAGGGGATCTCTGGATAACACCTGCATCTTTTCTCCCCAGTTTTGCTAAAAGAGAGCATCACTGCAGAGTCTGCACAAAAGGCACCGAGAAGTCATTGTGCCTCCCATCCTCTCCCAGCTTTGTGCTCCCAGTTTTTGGCTGGGGTAGCTAAAACCCACAGAAACAAACTCCGTGGGAAGGTTTCTATCGGGGTGTCCTGCTCTGGCTATAAAGGCAAGCACCAGATTGCTGCTCTAAGAGCCTTTCCCACAGCAGCCCACACCTCACTTATGGGGAAAAAAAAAAAAAAAAAAAAAGGGTGCCAAACCAAAACCAGGCATTTTTGAAAGCGATTAAAGCCAAAGCCCCACACTGCACCTTCGTAAGGGCCAGCCTTTCCTACCCATGTGCTCCGAGTCCTCAGCTACGTTAGCTCTTTGCAATCAAAGATCATCAAAAGCTTTCCAGTGACCGCCGCGCGCCCTCCCGCAGCATCCCAGACGGATGGGGTCTGGCTGTGTCTGGCACCCGGCTCCTAATTGGTTTGCTTAGCATGGGGCTGCTAAAGTTAGCAGAGGAGCAGAGGATGAGGAATAAATGGGGCAGGATGCAGGGCAGCATCATTAGTGCATCATCAGGAGGGTGAGGACACAGGTCTCCCAGCCTCCCAGAGCCTCTCGCTGGTTTTGGCAGATACCCGGGGCTTCGTGTGAAATCTGCGACTCGCCACGTTCAGGCAGGTGCAAACCTAGACCAGCGTGGCGAGGGACAGCAGCAGGGACATGTCCCTGCCACCAGCCTGTGTCCCTGCTGCCAAACCACGGCAGAGAAGGACTGTACAGAGCACACGGCAGCAGCGATTCCAAAGAAATGGTGTTTAATTATGGTATACATTAAATTAAATGTCATTCTGGATATCGGTCTCCAAATTCCTCATGACTTATTCACCGCAGGGCAAACTCCTATCAGTCCCAGCGAGGGTCTGGGTCCCACTGTGCCAGATGTGGTACGGACACAGACTAAAAGAGCCTTTTCTTGCCCCAAAGCGAGCATCCATTTAGCAGTGGTCTGTCCATGGGCACCTGTCCTGCTCCCCACCTCTCCAAATCCCTCTCAGCAGCCAGCACACACTGCAAAGTCCAGGAAAGGTGTGCAAAGCTGGGGGGCATGAGATCCACTGACAACAGGGAGCAGGTTCGGAGGAGCTCCTGCTCTCACTGCTGGGCTGGGGATCTGGCTTCGATGCTTTTCCTCCAAGAGCTGCTGCAGGTGGTGGGACTGGGGACCGGCATGTCCCCATCCCCCCCCAGGGCTGGTCCATCTGGCTGCAGTTGGAGGTGACACCACGAGGACACTGTTTACTGACGAGGGTTGAGCCAACAAGGCTCATTGTGGAAAATCATCCCCCGGTACTGGCCGTTCACTGGGCAGGAGACGCGGCAGCACCCAGGCACCCTGTCCCTCCTGCGCCCAAGGGAGGGGTGTCCCTGAACCCCGTTTGGGGAATGTCCCACCAGAATTTTTGCAGCCTCGTTGTTACAGGCTCAGCTGAGAACTGCCTGTGCCGCACGCTTCCCAGCCGTCCGGACACATCCCCTGCTGAGCATGTCCCCTCCCCGCCATCGTCTATCTCCGAGTCCCCAAAAGCAGAAGAGTCCCTTGAGGCGGTCTCCGCAGTGGCAGTTGTCCCCACGGGCTGCAGGCTCCGCTCTGCTTGTTTCATGCACTCGCCTCGCGTGGGATGTCACCATGCAGGGGACACGCGTCTGCCCGTCCTCCCGCAGAGACCGGCACTGCCTGCCCAGCGTCCTTGCATAGGTGTTTGAATTAACTCAGTTAAAGGAAGAAGAGAAATACAAAACGAAAACCATCCTCAGCTCTGACATTTAACAAAAAAAACCAAAAAAAACAAAAAAAAAAAAGGGAGAACAAGAGAAGAGATTCGGGAGCAATATATACAGATGGAGGAATTGCACTTAATTACAGTAGTTTACATCCATTGGACAAAATTTACTCCTTTTATATAAATCTCTATGTATAGGAGCAGTGAAGGGGGAGGACGGAGCAGACTGTACCGATATTTACAGTGTAATTGGCTCAGTTCAACAGCACAGGCAATTCCTCCTCCCAAACGCCAAGTAACAGACCCCATCCCTCGCAGTCCCCTGGGTGGAGGAGTATAACTTAAATATGATCCACCTTCCCTTCTGCCAGGTCCCGGACAGCTTGTTCCGAGTTCCTCGGGAGAGCCGACGGCCTCTTGGAAGGCAAATACTTAAGAAAAAGAAAAAAAAATCCCCAAGACACAGCTTGGAAATACTGCGTGGAGGGACGGAGAGGCACGGTCCCGGTGGCACCCCGCAGATCCGGGCTCGTCCCCAGCGGGGCACGGAGGGGTG
>NW_010133154.1:0-232 GCF_000699245.1 Pterocles gutturalis | reverse complement strand
CATTTCGGGTTGCCGGGCTCCTCGCTGCGGCGCTGGGGCTTGGCTCCGGCGACTTCCCGAGCTGGGCGTGCGGGTCGGTGGCAGGATGTCGTGGAAAATCAGATCCTGTTGTGTGCGCACAGGCAGCGAGGTGTGGAGCATCACCAGGCTTGCAGGGGACACTGCGGAGGTACAGAGCAGCACGGTCACCGCGGGCAGGCGGGAGGGGAGGGCAGCACCCTGGGGGGGTCTG
>NW_010133153.1:206637-209657 GCF_000699245.1 Pterocles gutturalis | reverse complement strand
TTGTCCCTGCCTGCCAGCTCAGGGAGCTGTATATATAATTTCTACTACTTCACCTAAAAATCAGAACCTGCCATAAATCTGCCTGGTATACTTGTATACTTTCACATTTCAAACAGGTAACAGATGTCACTGGGGAGTAACAAACATTTTCTTTGGATATCATCAGTACAATAGTGTCTTTTCAAACGCAGTAGTGGTACTCACTCATCTACAGCTTTTGGTTTTGAAGATATATCACTCTTCAGAACACATGCATCTTTTAACCCACAAAGAGTCAAGATCCATCATACTGAGAATTTACTATACTTGCAAACAGAAGTACAACGTTTAAAAAACAAGAGTTTACAGGGATCTTTCATCCTGACACTACATATTGTGTGGCACAACATTCAGTTTCCTTCCGTCTTTATTTCCACTATCTGAGACAGGAAAGAGACATGAATTTAACAAATTTACATGTCTTTTATCAAGACGCAACCCAAGAGAAGAAGGTTGAAATTGAAAAACTTCAGGTTTTGACAATGGAAGTAAGGAGGAGACATTCACAAGAGATAAGGAATGATTGATACTAGTCTACAAAGATTTACGAGTTGATTTGTTATGTTCTGAACAGCTCTGATTTTATGCCTGTCAAACTCAATAGAAATACTCTCCTAAACTCCCCTATGCTTGGGTGCAAGCCCTTAATCTGTAATCTTAACAAGATCTACAGGCTAGAATTTCAAGCCAGAAATGCTTGACTAGAAATGGGATCACAGTTTAAGTGAGTTGCTCCCTAGCTTTCCAAAATATATAGTGGCTAGACCCTCAGTGCAGTATTTAAATCAATATTCAATGTCTTTCTAAAGATAAGCTGTATTTCAGTCACAGGATTTTTGAGACAGAAATTGCCATTCTGATCTATAGACACGGCACAGAGGTCCCCAACCACCACAGTTCATTCTGCTCTGAAACCCCCTTGAGACCATGACTGAAATAAAAACATGTTGATTGAACTTCTTGGCTGTTTACAGGAATAAAAAGAAATCAAATCCGCATTGACATTAGGTGTTTGGTGTTGTCACTGTTCCTAAAGGAAGCACAGATTAATTTCTCATTTGCAAAAGGAAAAACTGCATGAAACCAGTGGGCAGGTACTAGTGGTATGCACGCAGGGTGACACCTGAAGTATTATATTCAAAACAAACAGCACCAAAGCTCCATCACAGTGATACCTTAGAAGCTATGCCAACAGGCTAGAATAAAAATAAAATTGTTTCTTCTGTGGCACTTTCCCTTTGATAATCTTCAAGGGCATCACAAACATGAATTAATCAGTTCTTAAAACACTCAGAGCACAAAAGATGGCTTTGACTGTCTTACAGACAGGGGAAACAAGAGAGTTATGACTGCTTGTACTGTAGAAGTCATAAGTAGCTAATACAACACTATATTATCCAATGCTTGAATGGAAAAGCTTTGTGAGAGTCTACAAGAAATTAAGGAACAACATATTAAAGGATGCCATTTAAGAGGTCATTCTGCATTAGCCTACATCCCGTATTTATTATCAGCCTAATTCTGCTACAACAGCAACCTTTAGGTACTTTATCACAGGCTCACACAGCTGCACTGGAAGACCAGTAACACACACTTTCTGCAATGTCACCCTCAGTCTTTTGCTCAAGTTTACCATAAAATGCTGTATAGAAATTCTCATTCACTGGTTATAAGTTTTATTACTGTTTCTAAATGCCCATACAACAGTATAGCTTTAAACTAAGTTCAGCAGAGCAAGTGATGCTTAACTATGTGATTTCTAAGTTTCATAACTCAAATGTGAGTAGCAATAACGTTATTTCTTGCTGTGTAACCTTAGCAAACAATTCTTAGTTTTAATGCACCTGTCAAGCCCATGAACTTTTTCCATACACAGAATCATCTTAGTATGTATTCACAAAAGAGTATGTCAGACACTTAATTGGTAATGATTTAGCTTTCCTTTTAAGAGTTCTTGTAACAGAAGCAGTGCTGCAGACAGTTGTAGACAAGGTCTTGAAGTGCAACTCAAACAACCACAATTACTGATGTGAAATTGCACAATTTCAGTTACAGATGTGATCCACTTAGCCAGCATAGCAATGTTAACTGCTGTTAAGGGAAGATGAAAAAAATCTTTGCAATATCAGCTTTCAGTAACTCACAGATAATATTCTTACTCATGTGTGCTTATTACTAAGCTACTTTTGAATATGTCCACCAAAGCATTAATTTATACATTTTTTTAAAAAGTAGATTTTCTCATTTCTATTGAAAATATGTAACTTGTTTTTGTTGTTGATAATAATAGGAGGTGTAATGCAGAAAAGGCACATCTGAAAAGGAGAGAAGCATACAAATTTAATAGCATGCTCTAATCTACTTTGAGCTTGCAGCATAAGATAATTCTAAAGGAAAACAGATCCCAATGAGTTCTAAAGCATCCTCAGTCAGCTGGTGAGTATGGGCAGGTGGGATAGATTCCACCTTATCCCTTGAGGTTTTTAAATGAAGGTTCAATGTATTTAAAAAAAAAAATAAAAAGAAAAAATAAAGACAGCAGCTTGACACCAAGATGAAAATACAAAACTCTCAGGGTCATTTAGCTGTGGAAGTTTGTCTCTGTGTAATTGTTCTCAGAAATTCCTTTGCATACACACCTCTAACACCTCACTCACCATCAGTCCTCCACAAGAGTACATTAGGAAGAGCTTCAGCTGGTTGCTTGGGCTACAGAAAGATGCAACAAGCCCCCCTATTCTTTTCTAGACTGCTGTGAAAAAGGTTCATAAACCTTATTATTGACCTAAAAGTTTTATATTTGCAAGCTGATAAAGCGAAATCTTGACAAAGTGGGAAAATATGTCTATGTGACATACACAATCCTAGCAGTTCCTATGTTTTCTGCTCACACAGTATTAATATAAACTGAAAAGAATGTTCTGCCTTATTGATCTTCAGACCACGGCCAAGTGTTCTAATGCTTCAAGCATACCAAAGAT
>NW_010133153.1:203380-206606 GCF_000699245.1 Pterocles gutturalis | reverse complement strand
TCTTTCCCTCATTCTCTTTATGGTTACATTATGCTAACCTTTGCAAAGTGGTTTTTATGACTTGATATGTTGTTGGGCTTTTCACCTTGAAATTGTTGACAGGAGAATAGA
The DNA here is from genome assembly GCF_000699245.1 of Pterocles gutturalis. Lineage (NCBI taxonomy): Eukaryota > Metazoa > Chordata > Aves > Pterocliformes > Pteroclidae > Pterocles > Pterocles gutturalis. The sequence continues at coordinate 206,495 of NW_010133153.1, read as the reverse complement.
ATGCTCGGTGTTGTATTTTTAATCTCTATTCAAATATACATCTTGCTGTTTCTCACCCTGTCAAGTCAATCCCTTGGAAGTATCATAAAACAGCAGTGAGGTATAAGACTGTGGAACTGCTCACTACGGGACAGAGCTAAACGTGCCAAGCATCTGCATGGAAGGCTTGTCTCTCCCCCAGAATGGGTAAAGAATTCCTTTGGGCTTTCTGTTTGTCATCTGAAACTGAAAGCTGTCTCAATGATAAGGTGACTGGAAATAGCAAGCCTTGCTAACCAAGCAGCCTGCCTTTATGCTTTCTAGGATCAAGGGGAGGTTTTTGTTTGCTTGCTTTTATTGTATTTTTCTTCACTCACTTCACTGCTGTTGCTCTCTAGGATTTTAATTATAAGCTCTATAGAGTCTAATATTCCTTTTTCTCCCCTTTTACTACCTCATGTTCTGAAATGTTCATAACTATCTTATTACAAGAGATATGACACAAAAGCCTTTGAGAGCGCTGGCACATAGAACCGATGATATCGCAGGGCAGTGATCAGCTGTTCTATTCCCACAAGCATACATTCAGGAGATCAAAGGAAGCACTGAGATTATGATCCCTCCATGGATTCATAGAAAGGAGCGGATGAAGGTCACTCTTTCATGAGAAATGTACAGGACACTATCACCTTAATTCATTCAAATCACATACACAACTCACTGTCAGGATTTCCTCTCTGCAAAGCAAAGAGATTCTTCTAAGATCTGTGAGGGGCATTGTGCCTTTTGATATAGCAGCTTTGAAGGGCAACTAAAGTGACTCCTGTAGAAGAAAACAAATTGCTGAGGCTTCCACAGCCACTCTCACACTTCTGTAAAATAGAGAATTTGTTTAGATGTTATAAAGACATATAATCAAAGTTTCATATTGCATAAATCAGGAAACACAGATGATGATACTTTAGTTTCTTGCTTAAGATTGTTTACCAGTGATGCCACATTTATTTGTGTTCATCTTATTTTATGTTAGATGCAAACTATGCCAAAAATACAACCTGTACCTTCAAAACAATATGCATGAAAAGGGAGTCTTGAAATTTCAATGAACTTCCCCTTGTTCTTCTGGACACTCAGCTACAGTCAGGAAAAAGGGAACGAGCCACAAGTTTCTCTCCCACATAAGGGCTGTGGCAGAGAACCAGGCTAAGCAGCCATATGACAATAAAAAGTCCTTGTCTAGAAATATCAGAATTCTTGTCACACAGTCGACCTGAGGCTTTCTGACAGTGAGATGTCATACATAACCTGGACTCAAATCCCACTTGGAACAGTTTCCTATTGACTAATATGAAAGCTTCAGCAAAATCAGTTTTAACACAATACTTATTTCAATGTCCTTTGAATCGAGAGCTTGATTTTGTGACGGATGAATGAATCCTGGAGCTACTGTCTCCATTTGAAGCTGATGTTGACAGAAGCTGAACCAGTCAAACAGATTTTTTATTTGGTTTTTACTACAGGCAGTCACTCTGTTCCTCTCTTCAAGGAAGAGCAGTAGGATAAAACTGAATTAATAGCAGGTATTATGTGCTAATGCCATCACACTGATATTAACTGGACGCTGAGTATAGGAATACATTTCACGTCAGGTTTTAATCCATTCCCAAGAAACATTTTAATGCTTCATTCTGTCATTTGCCAGCATAATACTTGCACATATTCACATTCAGTACAGCACAGTGAAACACTGAAATTATAGAGAAACCAACAGTCTAAGGGTTACAAGTACATAACTGGAGTACAAGAATTAAACTTTGTTTCTTGCATTTAAATCTTTCTACAGGAGAGAATTAGCTAGGCTTCTGGAATAAAAGTATACTAGTGTTTCTACTGATGCTTAATGATTGGCTCACAACATGAAAAATGATGGACCAAGCTGGTCACTGACTACCACCAATTCCTCAGCAAACCAAGCAGTATTAGCATTTTTCTGTGGCAGCTAAACTCAGGGAAGAAATGTTTTGGACTGCATGTTTTGAGTCAACTCACAGGCAGAGTCATGCGGAGTTCCATCTATATTATACCCATCTGAGCAACCATTCGCATCTCACACAGCGTGCAACTAGAATTGCTAGAAGGTTACATTTACTTTTGAATGATTTACAGCTATTAAAACTCAACCTTTCTCTGGGAACAGTCTGGTTTTATTAAGATTTTGTCAGAAAAACATTCCTCAGCTGTACATCTTAGGCAGGTACAGACAGGTACTCTCACAGGCAGCCAACAAATCAATGGTTGGAGCAGATCAGTTAAAGCTCTTCTAGTTTTCTTTTCCTACTGGCTAGTCAAGAGTGCCTATATTGATTAAGAAACAAATCCAAAAAGCTTTAGAAAAACCTGTGGTCATAACTGTATACGAAAGGAAAACCATCAAAATCTCAAACATTTTCCTGAAAAAAAATATTTCCCGTGAAAGCCCATGTCAAAGGTATTTTGACCTGAGCTTTACAATTTACAATTAAGTGCTCCTTCCTGAATCTTGTGAGAAGTTACACTTCCCACTGCTAGCCACTGTAAGGTCTTAAAATATGCTTTTTTTATTTTAATCTTGAAGTTAAACATACATTGCAAACACAGAAATTGAAGATTAGGACTCCATTTAAACTTGCCATCACTCCTATTTATTAAACAAAACATACATTGCTGTCTTAATTATAATTGTGTTCCCATTCCCATGCAGATGAAAATATTCTGCAAAGAAAGCACCCAAACCAGAGATAGAGTGTTTGGAAGAGATATCTTTGTTCATCTCTTTCGTTAAAGAGGTTTCTCACTCTTCAGAATTATTTTGTACTCAGTGATGCATCTTTTAACTTAGATCAACAATGGTCATCAATTTTTGCAGCTCCATAAAACAAGATTTGTTTGTCCACTGATACTTACTGCAATGTATAAAAAGAATGAACCCTGAATTGGCATTCAGGCATACTACAGAAAGTGTTGCCAAAATGAGAATAGACAAAACAGCATCTCTGCTAAAATATGGCACAGAATATTACACAAAAAATTCTTTTAAAATAAAATTTAGTTTGACCATTTCTAACTGAAAAGAATGAAACTAATACAAATTTTTCTG